>NC_048303.1:88760574-88907993 GCF_013100865.1 Trachemys scripta elegans | reverse complement strand
CCCCCCCCCCCCCGACTGCCCCCCTTCTCCAACTCCCTGGCCCCCTTACCGTGCCGCTCAGCTTAGAGCAGGTGTCTGGCTCCGCCCTGCCCCGCCCAAGCAGCATGCTGAGACTGTAGAGGAGAGGGGAAGCAGGGGAGGGGCTCTGGCCGCCACTGCCAGCCCCGCCGCCGCGTTCCCTCACAGGCGCACAGCCCTGCCCCCCAGTGCTGCCGGGCGGCGTGCTAAGGCTGCAGGGGATGGGGGGAGCCGGGAAGGGGCTTTGGCTGCCACGGCCCCAATGCGAGCGGCACTCGGCAGCCCTGTCAGCCGCTTTTCGGTCGATAAATAGCCAACTGGGGGGAAATCCCGGACATTTTTAGATTTTTAGAAATCCCCCCCAGACGGCTATTTAAAGAGCGAAAAGCTGGACACGTCTGGGGAAATCCGGACGTATGGTAGCCCTACCCAAATGCTTTAATAACTTACTGTATACACAAAAACCTACAGATAATGTACAGATATCTGAAAAATATTTAGATATTTTTAGTACTCTTTGGTGAGTGGATCGGTTCAAAGGTTACGCTAGCTGTTAAACAGTATTTGAAGAACTGTAACTGTCCTGCAAGTGCACTGTTGCACATCTACAATGAACCCCCAACAAGTGACCTGGCGACCTTATTAGAAATGCATCCATTTGCAATCAAAGGCAAGAAAACATTAGACAGTCTAAAGAATGTGAACTTTCTTTGATGAAAACAACTTTAAAAATCTCTCATCAGTTCAATGCCCAGAACAGAAGTTAATTATAGCTAAGATGAAAATGAGAATCACAAGACAACAATGAACAAATGAGGGTTCCAACACTTAGCAAAGCAACAACCAGTGTTGAGACATATCTATCTGGCTGGAAGCCAAAGCAGAGCTAAATCATTTTTAGATCATGATGTTACATCAGCTCTACAACTGCACAGTCCAAACAACTGGGCTTGTTCAAAAGGAAACTGAAGGCTGTTTTCTTAAACACTAAATTGGGAAGCTGATTAGTATTATAATATCTGAATTTCTTTAACATTGCTTTAGAGATTGTATTATAACCAAACTATAGCATAGTTCTATAGATTGCAAAATTTGTATAGATTTTGATGCATTATACTGTTTTTTTGAGAAAAGAATAATGTTACACTTCCATATTTTTTAGTGTAGCTTATAAGGCCAAACTGTTTTAAAAGGGTCCATAAAGCTACAGGAAGAGAAGCTGCAGACTGATAAATTGGTTGTGTTAGCAATTAGGCAGTGTAATAGCCTGGATATGATTTGGCTACGAATTTAAAAAAAAATGGATAAGATAGAGGAGTCAAGAATGGTCTCTTTACATTTATGTCCCAGAGAATGATATGAATGAATTTCTACAAGTAGCAAACACTTTGAGTTAAGTAATCAGAAAATCCAAGGAGAGAGGTGATGGAAAAGATGTTATCTTTGGATCAGACAAAAACAAAACAAAAACAAGTTTTCTGTGCACTGAGACAGGGATAGAAAACACAGAGCAGGCATAATTAGTTGCTACCTCCAAAAGTTCAAAGAAGCGTTTGAAATTATCCTTGGAAGGTACAGGAGGTAGACAACAGCAATTTTACTTGTGGAAACGGAGTCCATACCATATTGAATCAAACTGGAAACATGCAATGGTTATTGTACTAAGGAAGAATGCTCCCACCCCTCCCGCCCGGAAAGGACACCTGCTTAAATATTAATTTTCCCTAGAGTGAGATAGATGTCTCAAAACAGAATATATTATTGTACATTAAATTAAAAGGATTCAACAGGCTATATCAGAAGTGGGCAAACTATGGACCCTCCTGCCTGGCCCCTGAACTCCTGGGAGGCTCGCCCCCAGCCCCTCCCCTGCTGTTCCCCCTCCCCCGCAGCCTCAGCTCGCCCTGCCGCTGGCGCAACACTCTGGACGCACAGCTGCAGAGCTGGGGCAGCGCAGCTGCAGAGCCAGGGCCTGACCCGCTGCTCTGTGCTGTGCTGGCTCCCGCCGGGAGGTGTGGCTGTAGCGCTGCCAGACACCAGTGCTCCAGGCAGCTCAGTAAGGGGGCAGGGAGCAGGTGGATAGAGGGCAGGGGAGTTCCGGGTGGTGGTCAGGGTGCGGGGGTGTGGATAGGGGTTGGGGTGGTCAGAGGGCGGGGAACAGGAATTGAATGGGGGCAGGGGTCCCGGGGAGGCAGTCAGGAAGGAAAGGAGGGATTGGATAGGGCGGCGTGGGGCAGTCAGGGGCAGGGGTTCTGGGGGCGGTCAGGGGACAGGGAGAGGGGGGGTTGGATGAGGCAGGAGTCCCGGGGGGGCCGTCAGGAGGCGAGAAGCAGGAGAGGTTGGATAGGGGGTGGGGCCAGGCCACGCCTGGCTGTTTGGGGAGGCTGCCCTCAGGCCAAAAAGTTTGCCCACCCTTGGGCAGAGCTAAGGGGGAACTTGACAGTAGGGCTACCTCTACACTTCAAGTTGGGAGTGTGATCCCTCACTCAAAGAGACATACGTTTGCTAGCTCTCATCAAGTTGGCATATGAAAAACAGAATTTAGTCGCAGCAGTGTGAGTGGCAAGAGGGACTAGCCATCGAGAGTAGGTGCCTACGGTCTCCGATAAGCACATACTCGGGGCTTAGCCTGTCCTGCAGCTCATACTGCCATGGCTATCTTTATTTTTAGCATGTCTCCTCTGATGTATTAATAGAGAGCAATCATATTTCCCCTCAGCCTTCATTTGATTAACTTAAACAAGCCACGCTCCTTGAGTCTCCCCTCCTAAGGTCTCCTCTCCATTCCTCTAATCATCCTACTAGTCTTTCTATGCACCAATTCTGCAACAAAAATTCTGCACCAAAATATTATAAATTCTGCACCAAATGTGACCCAGAAGCCCCCTCCCCCTCCCTATGTGCCCCTGAAGCCCCCCTACCTGTTGTCCCAACATGGCCCTGCCACCCCCCATCCCCATGTGACCCTGGAGCCCCCTCCCATTCAGCCCCGGCTCAGTACTCTCAACCCATTAGCTCCTAACCTGCTCCCCAGTCTGTCCCCCCCACTAGCCTTTCTGAACCCCAGTCTGTGACTTCTTAGCAGCCCTGTGTGCCCCACTCTGTCTCCATGGGCAGGCTGCTGTGATGAACACAGCTGGCTGCTAGCTGTTACTGCCAGTCAGCCAGCTGTTCTGGTGCCACTGCAGCCTCTGCTGGGTGAAAGGTGGAACTGCAGCACTTCTTGGGCAGAATGTATTTTCTGCAGAAAAAAAATTCTGCACTGGACATGAATTCTGCATGTGCGCAGAGGTGTAGAATGCCCCCAGGAGTATAAGATGCTTAGGATTCAAGCAGGTAGTTATTGTGATCTGAGAAAGACTAATTTGATTTTTGAGATGAAAGCAAAATTGGTCTTCAGAACTACTTTATCATGATGGAAAATGAAGTATTTACTCCTGGGGGAATTCTGCACCCCTGCAGATGTGCAGAATTCATGTCCCCCGCAGATTTCTTTGCTTCCCCACAGAAAAATGACTTTCTGACGTGGAAGCAACAAGAGCAGTCATGCAACTCTCCCCAGCAGTACGTTTTGGGTGCCCAGGGCAGCTGGCAGAGAGGTAAATCACTGCAGGGCAGGAGGCAGGACTGGGGAAGACCCGGCTGGTGGCTCCCACCCTGTGCCATGCTCAGCTGCTTGTCCTGGCTGGGCTTGAAAGGACTTCCTCTTCCCCTGCACGACATCTGGAGCCGGCCTGATTTCACCCCAGGCTGCACAAAGCTCTGCAAACACCCCCCCTTCCTCCTGCTTCCTGCGCCTATTGCTCTTCAGCTGCAGGGGAAGGGAACACTGTATGGGAAGCTTCTCCCCCATCTGCCTAACCCCCATGCATCCACCCTGCCACCAAGGCTCACCCCCCACCCTGCACCCAGAACCCCCCTGCCAAGCCCCACTCCCCCTGCACCTGGACCACCCCAATGAGCCACCTGCACCAGATCCCCACCTCACTGAGCCCCAACCAGCTGTACCCACCCTACTGAGCCCCACTCCCCTACCACTGAACCCCCCACACCCAGACCCCCCTGCCAAGCTCTATCCCCCCCACACCCAGACCTCCCCCCAGTGAGCCCCAACCACCTTCACCTAGAACTCCCCTGCAGAGTCCAATTACCATTGCACCCAGAACCCCCCGACAAGCAACTATGTATCCAGATTTCCCTCTGCACCCAGATCCCCCCTGAGCCGCCCGCACCCAGACTGCCCTATACACAACCCTCTCTACCCACACCTGGATCCCCCCACACTAAGCCCCTCCTGCCAGGCTGAGCCTGCCTGCCCACACCTTGTGCACCTGGCACTGAGGAGCAGGGACCTGGGATGTTTCTGGGGCAGGCACTGTCCTTGCGCTGTGTCAGGGTTGGGTGCAGCCTCACTGCTGAGTCCGTGTCCTGGGGAGAGGAGGGGGAGGAGGGGGGGAGCTGCAGAATGATCTCCCACCTCTGTGCAGCCAGTGGCCTGTGGCCCCCAATGCCATGCTGGAGCCTCCACATTTGACAAATAAAATTTGCAGAATTTTGCAGAATTTTAAAATATTGTGTGCAGAATTTTTAGGCACATAATTTTTTATTTTTTTTGGCGCAGAATGCCCTCAGGAGTAAATATTGTAGCTCAATGGGCAATGATCTTGTCTCCAATGCTATCTGAACTGACATTATAGCTTTGAGATTGAAGATGGATTTTAGGTCCTGACTGTTTTTGAGACAACAAAAAATGCTGAGTACACTGTATGGGACTGCTCCTCTTTCTCTAGTGCTTGTGAGATGTCTTCGTTGACTTCCTGAGTTTTTCTGGATTCCTTGATTTCAAAGATATCAAATATTTTGTTTTGTGGTATCACATCAGCCTATCAAATATATATGTATTTGTCTTGAATTGTCCGTAGAACCCACACATCTAAGGCAGTCTTTTTCAAACATATGCAAATCTCTGCAGTCTCTCTCTGCCATCTTGGGTCCTTGTGGTTACATACTCCAAGGGAAGACAGATGGTTTTACTGCCACCTCCCTTCCTTGGAATTTTCCAGTGAATGGAGCTGCTTTAAATTACAGCTGGGATTCCACAGAAGCACTACTAGTGGCAGCTGCTGAGAGAAAACATTTAATCAAAGCATATCTAGATGACATTGGTCATGTCGGTTCCAGGCCAGCACCTCCCCTCTTTTTTGGTAGGGATGATACACTATGTTTCCTATTGCAAAGGGGAAGTCAATCCCTGGCTAAATTGGATCCATTGCCTTATAAGTCCACATACAAGATATAATAGTACAATATGAACAATGGAGTAGGAAATTCAAAGTATTTTATCAGATTTAATCAATTTGGGAGAAAATAATCCAAAAGATTGTCCAGGTGATAAATTTCAAGACAATTATATTATTCTTTGTTTTTAGTATCAATATTTGCAACTTTACCATTGTCTTTTGGAACATTTTGGCTAACTTGTATCTGGAAACTTCAGAACAAACTAAACAGAAGTTCAATTCTGAGCTCATTAGAAGTCGAATTTTAAAGATTAGTAAACAAGAATACAGTGGTTTAAGAAATATATCAGGACCATCTCTTGCAGTCTTTTAAACCTTTTTTCTTTTTTTGAGGAAATTCAAAGTTTAATGCAAATTATCTCTAAATCAAGAAACAATCCTGATACTTCTATAATTTTTTTAGCACAGTACTTAACACATTTTGGGAAAGAACTCACACCCAAACCTTTTTCTAACAAAGTACAGCGTAAAGCTAGCCTGATTTGTCCCCAATGACGGGAATAGAACACAGGTCTCCTGATGCCCACTCTGATGCCCAGTACACTACAGTGTATCACACAGCTTCTCCTTACAATACCTGTTTAAAATACCAATGGGGGAGAAAAAAACCCCATATGCAAAGATGCCATCTCCATGCAAGAATAACAGTATCTATTTAGTGGGTCAGAATGGCAAATAAGTCTTTTATATTAAAAAGCACATACATAAGCATCCCACACTCCTGTAAAAACGCAAAAGACAACGTTACTCCCTTTTGCTGTAAAATTTATGCATACTAGAGAGGTTAATTAACGACTTAATATAGACAAGTAATTTCCAAAAATGCTGATAGGAGTTTGGCATCACATTTAAGCAATCCTCCCAGGTTTCAAGTGCTAGAAATATGAAAAAATGTTTATTTAATATAGTTACAATTTCCACACTGTACCTCTGTTTCTGCTGCATGGGTTGTTGTCTCATAGCCATATATTGCATGTCCTCTTGTAGCCGATTAAGAGGAGAATCTGGCTTGACACGAATCCCATAGTAATGATATTTGGAGTTCCCCCTTTACGAAAGAATAAGAATTAAGGGGAAAAAGTTGATCAAACAAAAATTATTTGTCAGACTGTTTTTTTTCTTTAAAGTCTTACAATTTACCTCTAATGGAAAATAGGGTGCAGAAATTGGACCTGATTCTCCTCTCCAATTTCTCCCCCGATTCACCAATTTATACTTGTATGATTTATACTTGTATACCATTGGGTTCATAAGATCACCTCCTCTCCCTTACATCAGTGTAAACCAGGAGTATCAGGCCCAGTAAATGCCCCTTAAATTGACTCATATGCAGAGACAATAATCCATACTATCCGGATCCAAAAGATCCATAATAAATCTGTGGGAAGAAACCCTGACAAAGTAAATTTGGTAATCTAAAGTTTCAACTAAACTTCAATGTCAGTGATCTCAAGAAACTTGATCTAATGGTCTTTGTTTTAATCTTATTTATGTGTGTGTGTGTGTGTGTGTGTGTGTATGTGTATATATATATATATATATATATATACACACACACACACACACACACACAGTGGTGAGCTGGAACCTGTTAGCACCGGTTCGCGCGAACCGGTTGTTAAAAGGGTGGGCAAATTCCGGCCCGCGGGACCATCCTGTTGGCCTGCCTGAGCTCCCGGCCAGGGAGGCTCCCCCGGCCCCTCCCCTGCCTTCCCCCCTCTCGCAGAGCCCGGCAGCAGCGCTCTGGACCCCTCCTGGGCAGCTCGGCAGCTCCTGCCGCTTTGAGCGGCATGGTAAGGGGGTGGGGCTGCGAGCTCCAGTGAGCCACACAGCATCCATACACACTGCCCTGAGCTGCATGGTAAGGGGGCCGGGCCAGGGCTGGGAGGAGGGTTTGGATAAGGAACAGGGAACGGTTGGAGGGGGCAGAGGTTTTGGGGGTGGGGACGATCAGGGGATGGGGAACGGGGGGGGGGGGGGGGGTAGGCATGGGAGTCCCAGGGGTCTGTCGGGGTGGTGATGGATGGGGTCGGCGCAGTCAGGGGACAGGGAGCGGGGCGAGTTGGGTAGGGGGTGGGGCCCTGGGGGGCAGTTAGGATGGGGAGTCTCGGGCTTGTACTCACTGGGCAGCGCTTAATAACCGTCGGCACTTCGGGGGCGGGTCGTTCACTCACTCTGGGTCTTCAGTGGCACCGAAGGACCCGCTGCCAAAGTGCCGCCAAAAACCCAGAGCGAGTGAAGGGCCCGCCGCCGAAGTGCCGCCAAAGACCCAGTAGGGAACCGGTTATTAACATTGTGGCAGCTCATCACTGTATATATAAAACTTTTAAGCATAACATGATATTTTTGTAGAGACTTGAAATCACAATTTTTGAAACAGAACAAAAATAGAAAAACACATTGTTCATGTGAATAAAACAACAGTGAAATCCTGTCATTACTGATTTTGAAAAATATTTTATAAGCCATTATTTGTATTCTTCAACGATATATCTTTCAGGTGGTAAGGCTTAAGTTATAAATCAGAACTCTGTGAAAAACTGCCATTGATGACAAGAAGAGAAAAAAATGCTGTGGAAATGGGGAATTTCTACCTGAAGCAAATTCACAATTTTGGACAGCAACAGAACAATTATATAGTTATTATTAGTTTGCACATACTGATGAAAATATCAGTTTTTCCATATGCCAATGTTAGTAAAGAGAATATCAGTACTTGTACTTTTGCATAGCACTAAATATAGTAAGTTCACTATTAGTGTTCTTTCAGTTTTCTTCCTTCCAGAGACAAAAGGAAGGACTTTTTAAAGTTTTAGTAGACCTTTACTATATAGTGCCAGATCTTTGAGTGCAGCCATAACACAGAGTGCAAGGCAGCAGATGGTGTGCTAAGATAACTTAGAGCTTGTCATAAACATATAGTTAAGGGTAGCATAAAATCCCTCCTTTACCTGTAAAGAGTTAATCCCTCCTTTATCTGTAAAGGGTTAAGAAGCTCAGATAACCTAGTTGGCACCTGACCAAAAGGACCAATAAGGGGAGAAGATACTTTCAAATCTGTGGGGGAAGGTTGTTTGTTTTGTCTCCTTGTGTGTTCTCTCTGGGTCAGCGAGGAACCAGGGCAGGGAAAATACATCTCCCTAAGCCATATCTGAACTAAGCATCCAATATTACAGAAATAATAAGTAATAGCAAGGAAATGCGTTAGATTATCTTTTGTTTTAGCTTGTGAATTTTCCCTGTGCTAAGAGGAGGTTTATCCCTGTTTTTGTAACTTTAAAGTTTTGCCTAGAGGGGAAATCCTCTGTGTTTTGAATCTGACTACCCTGTAAATTACCTTCCATCCTGATTTTACAGAGGTGCTTCTTCTACTTTTTCTTTATAATAAAGTTCTGTTTTTTAAGAATCTGATTGGGTTTTTAGTGTCCTAAAAACCCAAGGGTCTGTTCTGTGCTCACCTTGGTTACTCTCAAGCCTCCCCAGGAAAGGGGGTGAAGGGGCTTTGGGGGATATTTTGGGGAAACAGGAACTCCAAGTGATTCTTTTCCTGAATCTTTATCTAATTCACTTGGTGGTGTCAGCAGTACTCATCCAAGGACAAGGAAGGATTTGTGCCTTGAGGAAGTTTTTAACCTAAGCTGGTAGAAATAAGCTTAGGGGGTCTTTCATGCGTGTCCCCACATCTGTACCCCAGAGTTCAGAGTGGGGAGGGAACCCTGACAAAGCTCCCCTTTGTACTGCCCTGATCTTGGTGTTGCTTTATAGATGGCTGTTTCAGCCTTAGGTGTCTTCTAACTTTTGTTGGCTTTCAATGGCAACTGGGGATGAAAAAAACATCTGAGGATAGTTGTTGTGTAGGAAATGTTCCAGTCACACCTCCTTTTCTGCAGTCATACCCTCTCATTCCTGCTATGCCAGTAATAAGCAGTTTGTGTGGCATATGCATTCCTATTTTGGCTTTGCACCACTATAACAAAGTTTATGTTATCCTGACATTAGATTAGCTAGGGTTATATGCACTTTTGTTGGCTGAAAACTTTGGTCATCTCCTAGGAAAATATTGCAAGAATTTGGTGTCCTGAGCAAGACTCCACATACTGGATGACCTCCCTCCACTTGAAGAAGGACACATAAGTGCTACATTAGAAGCCTTGTTTTAAAGAATTTAAGTAGTAAATTGAAGCTATTAATGTTTTTAAAGTGATTGCAGAGGGTTCTTCTTTTCATGGAGGATATGAAATAGCAGCTAATGAAGAGTAGTGGGCAGGATCTATGACCTCACCACCCTTCTGAAGTGATGGCATTGTGTATCTAATACTGTCAGAGCTAAGAAGTATTAGTTCTCTGCTGCTTGGTTTATACAGCTCTTTAGTTTTATACACGATCTATGAAATCAAAGAGACACTTTGCTATGCCTACAGTGGCAACTCCTGAAATTTGTAAAAATTTACCAGATATTTCAGTGACAGCCTTATAGCAGTATCTATTGAACTATATACAATGGAAAAAAGAGTATGTGTATGGATTCTACAATATCCTAAAGGCTGTGTGCTGTTAAAACTGAACTGGCAGGGCTTACCCGGAGCTGCTGAAAGTTACAAATTTTCTAATAATCCTGATGAAGGCTGCAAAATGCTGTCCCTGTTTCTATGGAAACAGATTATAGACAGGTAAAAAGGGGCTTTAAAATAATCAGTAAATCATCATGGACCAGGCTGTGATACCTGTACTGATGATGAATAGTACCTTATACCATGTGTAGTCCAACTGACTTCAGTTTGACTATTTGTGAAGTAACATATTACTCAGGGTGAGTAAGTATGTCATAATCTGTTCCTGGACATGTGTAAGCTCAATGTACTTGATTATACCCATGCACACACACACACTAGTGCACATGTACACACACATATGCATTTAAAATTACCTGATATATAGTAATGCAAACAGGAGCAACCCGTAATCAAATGTTGTTAGAACTTTTGCAGCGTTCAGTGGCTTAGGTTGAGCAAGGCTAACAATATTAGAGGCACCAATGCTCCTAGAGGCTTCAGGCTTGTCAGTCTATAATAATTTTGGTTCCAGACTTCAAACTTTTTAAGCACACATGAACCCCTGCACCTGTATGGAGCCCTACTGCCTTCAATAGGGCTGAGCACAGGGGCAGTAGTCTGCCCGTGTATAGTCAAATGCAGGATTGGGGCCTTTGTAGAAAAACATTCTAAGTACAAACAACATTTTAATGTGTTTTTAAACCTATGGAACTAGTGTTTTTCTCCTTATTTAAAAAAAAAGGATAACATTTTTTGGCCCACATTGGGGCTTATAAGACTGGATACAAATTGATGGATGAAATAAGATTTCAGAACGCTTAAGAAAATAATGATCAACAGCTGGACATGGTCAATATCTTAGCATGACATGATGATAATCTACCCTAAATGATCAACACAACTGCCCCTACACATTCTCTTCTTTCACTCTGTCTAACTGCCACCTGTGACCTACAAAACAACAATGGTAGACACTACAGCATAGAGGTGGAGAGCTCTTTCTGATGCAGCTGATAGTAGACATCTCTGTATGACTATGGCTAAAGCTAAGAAACTCTCATCAGTGACTGGACAACATAGTTATGACCAGACAAAACTGTTCTGTGCAGCAGTAATTCAAATGCTCCCTCTCAGTTAATGTTTTGAGCATAGCTTGGCACAAGGAGTTTACCATCTGTATTTTACAAACAAAAGTGACAATAGTGCACCAGTGAGAGGCATCAACTGGTTCAGTAGCAAAATATAAATGAAACAAATGGATGTGCTGGGAAGATGTAGAGTGCAATGGACAAAATGGACCAGGCTCCTCATGGCTAGTAAAATCCAGTTATCCTTAAATAAGTTGCAGTTATGTCTTTCCTCAAGAAACTGCCACCTCACAACAGTGCCAATTACTACCTTATCTTGAACCCTTTTAATGGTGGAGAAGATTTAAGATTATTAGATGATTGTAGTGATATATGGATTTTTTTTTAATTTCCCAAATTATTTTCAATTTTCTTTTAAAACTGGGTGTGGTGTAGAAAATACTTGATTGACAAACTCCTTTTGGTAATAGGGAAAAAAGGTCTGATGTATGTGAAAGTTTTATTAGCTCTGTCAGCAGCCTTTGATACAACTGACAACATGCTGCTGCTGTCCTGGTATCTGGAAGGACTGGACAAGGAAACAAGAAATGGAAAAAATCTTGAACTATTCAGCTCTGTGGAACTTGCTAATAACATGTGTAAGTGTGCATCTGTATACATTTAAAAGATTTAAACATATTTGCTATCGGTCTTGCTCAATACACTATTTTCATTTATTGGTTTAATCAAAATTATTTCTTTTTTCAAAGCAAATAATGGACAAATTTCAAATTTCAAAATTCACCAATTTTGTTAGCTCCCCGTTTAAAAAAGACCGTGGATTAGAAATCTTTGTTCCCTTACTCTCCTTTAACTCAAACATGGCTAAAGGGTCTCTAAAGGCTCACATTTACAAAAAATTAATAATAAATATTTTTCCTTAGACAGAACAAGCATGGAACTAGGGCTTTGGAGCGGAGCCTGGAACTGGAGCGTGGAGCAGCTCCGGAGCAGTGGAGCTGCGGGTTTTTGCCTGGAGCTGGAGCAGAGCCGGAGCACAGCTCCAAAGCCCTGCATGGAACATTTCAGCCTAAGAGGTAAGTGTTTGGAAAAGCTGTGAATGAGTGAATGGAATCTACTATAAGGCTTTAACTGTAGCCTACTACACTGGGTAAACATAGGGGGAAAAAACTCCTCTATTTTTACACTTAGTGTCCCTCATATTTACTTATCATACCATACTGAAATATCACTGCATGAAATAAAAACAGTAACGACAATTTATAAATAAGGAATTGAAGCTATTTTGTAATTAAGCTGTAGAATCATGGCAGCATTAAATAACAGTCCCTTATAACAAACAAACAAAAAATCAGTTGATAAAAATATTCATCTACATTAAAATCACTCATTTATTTTTATATGGAAAGGCAGAACACCCCTATTATCGCATCTGTAATGATCAACCATCACTTTGTGCTCAGCATATACTTAAATTAAGTATTGGATGAAAAATAAACAAATATAATTAGATTTTTAACTTATAAGAAATATAGTAATTATTCTCCCTCTGATGCATAGTTTCCAACCGACAGCCTATATTATATTTGTATTGCTATAAATCTGTTGTGTATGTTTCAGAATTAATAAGTGATTTCAGGACAAGGAGAAATGTAATGGGTTTTTGTAACAACTTGACACAGTTTGACATTACATGAGAAATTGATAGACAAACATTTTAACATTTAAGTAATGTTTTCTTTCAGCTTGTTTAGTGTATCATGTACAAGGTTCATAATCACAATGATCACTACACTCTCTCTATGCTATAATCTAAGATCTGATTGTTTTACACAGACCTGGTTCCTAGTCTCCTGGTCCGTAGCCCCATGAAAATTGACCTTATGAGTTTTCCAAAGGAGGCAGCATTGACTGGGTCCAACTTGTGCTCCTGACAGTGTCGTAAGTAATGATTATAAAGCGTACTTCTAGGGAGACTGACTCCTTCTGCTGTTTCATAGTTGTCTAAGAGCCACTGGAGCTATTTCAAATAGGAGACAGTGAAGAAAAGTAAATTCAGATAATTTCACAATAAACATTTTAGGCTATCATTAACATAGCTGTACAATTCAAAGCTTCTTAGTACATTTTGAGATTGCTCTTAACGTCTATTCAGTGGTGACTTTTTTCTTCAAGTGAAGGCAGTTCTCTTTAGAGGGGTTAGATACACGATGGTGTCTTTGAGTCTTTCAAAAACACATGGAAATAGCAGAACTCATAACACTTGTGACCTCAGATAGTCCCCATTTCTTAAAGTATTCAAGACTCCAGTACCACACATTAATTCTTTGTACATTGATCTAGGCTTTGGAGACAAATTGTTAATACTTCAGGGAATTTAACCAATCATAAATGTATTTACAGAACCATAGAAAAGAAACTGCTTGTTGGACTGATGGAGAGTCATTTAATCCATCTGCATTATTATACTATTGTATTGCAGAGAGTTGTTTCGCTTCCCCAGACACTCAGATCAGTTAAACTATTTAATTGAACAAGATATATTCTTTTGTTTTTTAACCGTAAATAAAGAAACAAAAAACAAACACAAGGCAAGGAGCAATCTAGGTGGTGCTAAAATGAACTGATACAACTATTAAAGATTATGAGCCCAATTCTGCTTCCACTGAAGCCAAAAGGAATTTTGTCATTAAGTGGGAATAGGACTGAATCCTGTGAAAACACTCTCTCTCTCTAGGTCATTTAATTTAGAACTTTGGTGGGTAATTTTGGAAGCTGGCAGAAAAACACTTACATTCTGAGTACTTCAGTGGCTCTATAGTAAGAGGCACAACCGGTATCTTTTTGGAAATACTCACAACATATCTAATATAAACTGCCACTAACAGACGAGAAAACAAACCAAAAAAAAGCACTTTAGCAAGGTTGATTACTTGTGTCAGTTTCACTCCGATCTTCCCTCCAGCTTTAACTGAGTAGAAAAATGACAGCGTAAAATAAGAGTATTTTTATATGATGGTTATACTTAAATTGTGTGAAAGTCTGTGATTTTATTTTTCTAGGGGTTCTGATAATCTTTCATTTGGCTTACCATACCATGGATTTGCATCCCCCAGAATTTTCCTTTGAGTTTTGGGTTTGAATGAGCCCAAAAATGTAAACAGGAAATCAGTTGAAATTGCCAAGTTTCACCAGTTTTGATGTCAAAGCCAAGAGCATGATTTCGGTGTGAATCTTTAAATCAGTCAGGTCCATGGATTTTATCAAAAATCTGGTCTTAGTTTTGAGTTTCCAATGAAACTCCAAACCAGGCATGTTTAAAATGATTTCAACCAATGCAACACAATTTTGTTCTGATGCATTAGTTCTCAACAGAAATGTGTAACAAATTTTAATATAAAGTGTCAAGGCAAAACATGAGTAAAATATATGTTAACAACAGCAAAAAGATCAGTTTACTTGATAATACCGTAGTCTGTTGCATTCATTTACTAATAAAGAATGGTACCACAAACTTTTCAGTGATAAGGAATAGAAAACTTTTGCTAATGTTGAACATAATTAATCATTTAAGACACAGATCTTAAATATTTTAATGTGAAAAAATTTAATTCTGTACTCCTAAAATAGAATGTTCTTAGCTCCTGCCCCCACTCTACAGTCTCTCTCACATTAGTATTCACTAAAATCTAGTGGTATAATTAATGTACTGGACTCTCACCTCTGTTTCAATCAGAGTCATGTGCACTTTGCCAAGGGCAACGAGAACAACAATTCACCCAAGACCTTTTAGAGGCTATCTTCATGTTCTCCTTTTGCATGGAGAACAAAATAGAAAACAAAATTGTAATTCTTTAGTTTATGTTCTATATGAGCTGAGACGGCTTCTATTGTTTTAACTTGCTAGCAGGTAATATGGATGACAGGTAGACAAATACCCACAAGAAGAAATGTGTCTGTGTTTGACTTACTTAAGTCGTTCCATGATATAGAGCTGTTAGCTAGACTTTTAGACAATTTTGCACTTTAAATAGAATGTAATAAAACAGAGCAGTTTATCATCCTTATTTCAGCTGGTAGATCTAAAATCATTATTTTAAAAAAATACTGAGCCATAGTGTTCACAAATGTATTTTAAATTGGTTGCTTACCATTCTGATATAAAGGCGATGACAAAAATATCACTGGAAACTTTAACCTTTACCTTGGTTTATTTAAAAAAAAACTATTTATTTCACTAATTAAGTGACATAAGCATATCTGAGGCTAGAAACCAAGATAATTACATCTTTCAACCTTTGCATTTAATCTCTGTTAATCAGGATAGATTAAGAAGGGTGAACTATTCTTATTTTTCCCAAAGGGAAATACTGATTGACACAAAAAAAAAAAATGCATTTCCCAATTAACTTCTAAATGTAACATTTGGGATTTTTTTTTCCAGATGGATTATAACCTATTAGGATTCATTTTAAGTGCACTTTACTAATGATCTGAATTCTTGACAGATGTTATTTCAACTATAACTTGCATTAGCCAATGTTGGCAGAGCATAATCCAAGATAAGTATAAAACAAGGATTTTTGCTCTAGGGTGGATGTATTTCAGTGGCAAAAGGCATCAAGTGATTATTTGCTAGATTGCAGCCTGGAATTTATTTGCTAGATTGCTGGAAAGAAGAGTGCCCAAGGCTGTATATAATTTTAAAAGGAAAATAATCTACAAACATTATACAGCTATTGTAAACATATTTCTTCAATGCAGAATGAGAATTCTACATCTGAGCTGTTCAGGATTTGAATACTAGCTTGTTGACTAATAGTATTAGTAACATTTAAGGATGGATAAGTATGAAGTGTTTACACAGTAAAAACTGGCAAATTTAATCAATGGAGATATCCTATCTCCTAGAACTGGAAGGGACCTTGAAAGGTCATCAAGTCCAGCCCCTTGCCTTCATGAGCAGGACCAAGTACTGATTTTGCCCTAGATCCCTAAGTGGCCCTCTCCAGGATTGAACTCATAACCCTATGTTTAGCAGGCCAGTGCTCAAACCACTGAGCTATTCCTCCCCCCAAATTGATTCTGGCTTCACTAAAACTCTGATGTTTATACAACATTAGATTATAAATTGATTAGTCAAGTCAACCTCATGCACAAAGAAATCAGCAAAAGAAAAAAGTAGAGGAGAAATGAAAAACTCACAAAAACGAGCAAACATCAATAAAGGCAACCACACTCCAGGATGGCTAACAATGGAGGTATAGTACCACAGAAAGCCATATCAGCAGGCTATTATTTTTGAGAGTTTAAGATTTTGTCATTGATGAATAGAACATTTGTAATGTAAAAGGTAATACTAATGAAATTCACAGCTTTTCAGGCCTGATCCAAAGCCCATTTATATCAAAAGTGTCTCTACTTTGACTTAATGCCCTTTGGCTCAGACCTCTGGAAATCAAAATGAAGGGTAGTTTGAGAAATAGGGAGAAAACAAACAAACATATTAAATTTCTTCCATGTTACACTAATTTGAGACAGAAGTCAAAATAAATAGAATTTTAAAAATAGGCAAACTATAAAATAAATTCAACCATTTTCTGTCAACTTCTTACTTGGGTGATTGGAGCTGTCAAGACTATCATGTCAAAGAAATATGTTTGTGTGTCCAATACAAAATCAAAGACATAGCCCTAGCCTAATTACATACTGGTCTTTTATTGAAATTTGAAATAATACCCAAATTAAAGGAACAAAAGAAAAAAGTAGTGACATGTTGTGTAATGGGTACATGTAAATATTATTAGCAGAAAGATATTTGTAAATAGTGCATATAACTATATACGTCTATATGTAAATAATGGAATAAAGTTACCCAAGGTAAACAGCCTATCATCTAGCTCTTGTTAGATATCATGTTAAGATATGATGTGCTTCCATATGGGACTCAAGACAAAGTAACAGCTCTCCATATCTCCAGTTTTAACATGCATTGGCCCGTTGCCAAGGTTATGATCTCTTCAGCATGGTATCTAATTAACCCCAATAATGCAATTTCTAGGCAGCCTTCTATCTTCAAAACAACATTTCTTTTTAACATCCAAGATAGAATTTAAAAGTCTTAATCACATTTATGCTATTCAATCTCTCTCCCCATAATTTTAGCAGTTTCTAAAGTTGTTTTCTCTTCCAGGTGTTTTAGAATCAATCCTCTATTACTTCTTGCCATCATGAGGGGAAACTTTCACACAAAGCTATTGGTTTTTCAGCTTCAGATTATGGGACTTTTTCAGAACAAAATATATAATTGCTTTGGTTTTATTTCTAAATCATTGTGTCTACCGTCATAAAATCAATAGATATTACAAAAATACTTTTGGAATTGAGATTTAGTTTACTATTCTCCATTTTTGTGATAGAGAATACAAAAGTGTGATCACAGCATAGAATCAGTTTTGATTAGTAGCCTTAATATGTGCTAAGGAGTGAACATATACAAACGCCAAATAATATAATTTAAATAAAGCAACTTTTACCAGTTGGAAAGACATTTCAGGAAAAACTTGGGCTGGCAATTCATTTTATAATCTATACAGTAAATTAGAGATTAAGCTTTGGGCCCTTTTCTCCCTGTATACAAAAGTTACATTTAATATCTTTACCACTATATTTTAAAATGCTGCTTTTATACAAACAACCATTTTAGGCAAAAGTTATTCTTACTGAAAATTCTTATTTTTAGGATTTGTAAATTCAGACCAAATAAAGAGGCACAAAGAGCAACACATATCGCCAGCTTTCAGAGTAATCAATTGTTTTGATTTTTTCAGCCCATGGAGGCAACAACTTGTATAAGTCATTTAACAGAAATACCAACACCACTTTATAGACCTTCAGCATTCTTTTGTCATTTTCAATAAACTCGTTATTCAGAATAAAGTAATGTGATTCTCTAAAATAATCCAAAAGATATTACATACTCATGCTGCATGCTCCACCCCCCAAAAATTATTATACAGTGCACAGATTCTTTTTAGTAGCCAATTTTATCTTAAATATCGCACACACACACCCCGGATAATTAAGAATTTTTCAATGATTATTTTCACAATTACATTATTGTGAAACTCAGAATGTGGTAACACCTGCGGACATAATACAGAATCTAGGAAACGATGAACTCAATAATATATATGTATTTAGTGACATTTCACCTGACAAAACATAGCCATGGAAGATGCTGTATAAAATTACAAGTGACCGAGAAGGGAAGATTAAGAGGCAAAAAAAAAAAAAAAGCAATAAAACCAAACAAGCATTTAGAGATAGATTAAGCATGCAGACAAAGCAGGAGATTAGTTTACATGAAGAAGAGGCAACTTACATGGCTGTTGAGAAGAGAGCTTCTGTGAGTGGACAGACCATCAGACTTTTGCAGTGTCTCAATCGCCATTTCAATCTGATAATAGATGTCATTAAAAAAAGGGCTCAAGACAAGATAGTAATAAAAGGCTGACCAGAGAAACTTTGATAGATTGCTTAAAGTTCAACAGTAATTGCTTAAACTTCAGTCCAGGTTATTGAACAAATTCTATTAACTGCCTGATTCTGGAGTCCCTGTGAAAGCAAAACTCCCAGTAACTTTGGGAGGCATTTTGCTTTTATACACACTGAAGGATCAGGCCCTCAGAAAATCCAATTCACCCTCCTCTCTGCTCAAGAAATAAAACAAGCACAAAATTTATTTCTAAATCATAATGCAAATATTAAAAAACTCTGAACATTCAGTATCTTTAACCAAATGCAGGGGGTGGGGAGGAAAATACAACCCACACCCAGGGTCCTGAAGATTTTTTGCCAAGGAGATGAGAAAACCCCTTGCATAGTTTGAAGACAGAGATATGAACTAAAGGCAACATTTTTTCTCTTTCTGCACTCAAACACCTAGAGTGAACTCCTAGACGCTCTGAATTCAATGGGAGTTTTGCCATTAGCTTCAATGGAGGCCGGATTTTACTTTTTCCCTGACATAGCATTTTTTACTCATCCAAAGATCTCAGTAAAGTGGATGGAAGTTTTGGGTGTGCACATAAGTGCAGGTTTCAGCCCTGAGAAAAATATTCTAATTTATTCAGAATAATTTTACCTTTTAAGATGAAAATTATTATTATATATAACCCCTTAAATATACAGCAGTATTATTCCTAATGCAAATGTGTGAAGACCCCCACCCAGTCTTTTTTTCATAACTTTGGATCTTAATGTCACTTTTGGCTGCTTCCGTAGTAGTGTTATTGAGTAAAATTACAGAGTAATTGTAGTTCTGCATTAAGTGTAACTGTGGCTATGGCAGAGAAAAAACATTGGAAATGATAGAGGCAATGAGATGTAAAATAGAAAAACTTTCATGGAAACACCTTCCCACACCCACACCCTTTTTTAGAGTTCAGTAAGAGGACAGATAATCATGTTCACTCAGTGTGCAGTAGAAATAGCAAGAAATTAATTAGCCTTGTAAAATTGAAAAAACAAAAACATGGCATATTCAAAACTAACTCTAAGTTTAAAGACACTTCTCTTTTTCCCAAAAGACAATTTTTATTGAACCTCCCCCACATTGCCTTACGTATTACAATACTACCCACAGATTTTCCAGTCTAATTTACAAGCAACAGTAGAGTTCATCAATACACATATGAACTGAAATAGAAAAGATTTCAGATGTCATGTATTAGACTTTACTAGCACACATGCAAAATTAACTTCTCCCTTGTTACAGTAATAATTTGATTGCAACATTAATTAAAAAGGTACTTTTCTTAATCTTTAACAATACATTTCTCTTTCAGACAGTTGTTTTTGTTTTAGAAATGCAAGCCCTTTTTATTCAGGTGAAGTGTTGAAAATAATGTCTGATTACAAAGCACATGACGTAATTTTGACAAGGCTAAATAACAAAAAAATTTGCTAAATTATGATAATCTAGTCTGCCCTCCTATATAACACAGGTCATAGAGTTTCACCACATAATTCCTGCATCAAGCCTGTGACTTCTGGTTGAGTTAGAGTATTTCATAGATACGTAGATTCCAAGGCCAGAAGGAACCATTGTGATCATCTAGTCTGACCTCCACTATAACAAAGGCCACATAGCTTCCCTAAAATAATTCCTAGAGCAGATCTTTTAGAAAAACATCCACTCTTGATTGCAAAATGATCTATTATGGAGAAACCATCATGACAGTTGGTAAGTTGTTCAAATGTTTAATTGCTGTCACTGTTAAACATGTACATCTTATTTCCAGTCTGAATTTGTCTAGTTTTAACTTCCAGTCATTGGCTCTTGTTAAACTTTTCTCTGATAGATTGAAGAGCCCATTATTAAATATTTATTCCCAACGTAGGTAATTATAGATTGTAATTAAGTCACTCCTTAACCTTCTCCATGTTAAAATAAACAGATTGAGTTCCTTGAACCTATCATTATAAGGCATATTTTCTAACCTTTTAATCATTCTCGTGACTCTTCTCTGAACCCTCTCCTTTATCAACATACTTCTTGAATTGTGGACAACAGAACTAGATGTAGTTTTCCAGCAGCAGTCGCACCAGTGCCAAATGACAGAGGTAAAATAATCTCGCTACTCCTACTCGAGATGCCCTTTGTTTAAATGTCTAAGGATTGTATTAGCCCTTTTGGTCATAGCATCGCATTGGGAGCTCATGTTCAGCTCATTTTACATCATGACCCCAAATCTTTTTCAGAGTCGCTGCTTCCCAGGAAAAAGCCCCCCATCCTTTAAGTATGGCTGACATTCTTTGTTCCTAGATGTATACATTTACATTTAGCCATATTAAAATGCAGTTTGCTTGGGCCCAATGTACCAAGCCATCCAGATTTCTCTGCATCACTGACCTGTCCTTTTAATTATTCATCACTCCCACTATTTTTGTGTCATCAGCAAACTTTATCAATGATGATTTTATGTTTTCTTCCAGGTCATTAATAAAAATGTTAAATAGCGGAGGTCCGAGAATCGATCCCTGCTAGATGCCACCAGAAACACACCCATTTGATGATTACATTGTCAGACCTATCAGTTAGCACAGCATTAGCTTTCGTCTAGTACTTCCCTGGGGTTCCAAGACTTATTGAAAATCAACATTAACGATCCAGCAAGCTCCTCAGCTAGCTCTTTTAAAACTCTTGGATGCAAGTTATCTGAATCTGCTGATTTTAAAATGTCTAACTTCAGTAGCTGCTATTGAATATCCTCTTGAGATACTAATGGAATGGATGCGACATCATCATCTGTTTTTTTGTTTGTTTGTTTTTTCCCCCCCAAATACAGAACAAATATTTATTGAACACTTTTCCCTTTTCTGTATCATTATTGATATTTGGTAATTCTACCATTTCCACTGGACCAATACCATTTGTTAGGATTCTTTTTTTTTTTTTTTTTTGTTCCTAATATACTTTTTAAAAATTCTTTCTTGCTGTTCTTACTGCCGCTGTCCATAAATTTCTCCTTATGTCCCTTTGCTTCCCTTATCAATTTTCTATCATTCCTAGCTTATGATTTATATTCATTACTAATAATTTCCCGTCTTCCATTTGTTATATATATATATATATTTTTTAAATTATAGCTGCTTTCACACCCCTTCTAAACCAGGCTGAGATTTTTTAATCAATATGGTCTTCTTCCTTGATTCTGGCTTTTGGGGTATGTAGTAAAGTGTTCTTAAAGAATTACCAATCATCATTCAAATTTTTCTGATTAAATTATTCCTCCCAGCTGATCTGGCTCATAATTTTTTTTTTAATCTTTGTGAAGCTGTCTCCTTTAAAGCACGAAATATACATCAACGGTTCTTTGAAAAGGAAGTGGTGCCAGTGAGGTGAGTTAGGCTGACAGGCTGACCTGGGATCAAAGAGGCCTGAAGCAGCAGTGATCATCTCAAGAGAAAATAGCCCAGACTTAAACAGACAGAAGAATTAAACTTGAGAGATTCTCCACAGCAGTAGTGGAGCCTTTAACAGATTATAATGAATTTTGCTAATGCAGACAAAAAAGAAATGGAAGATTGAGGAGGAATTATTCTAAGCATGGTAGACCAAAAGCTTTTAAAATATATCCTAAAAAGAAATACAAATTATAAAAATAAATTAAAAAATAGTCTCTGAAGAAAATTGTCTCTGGAGTCTTCTCTGAGTGTCAACTTTAAATAAAATATAAATAAGCCTTAAAAACCTATTTTTCTTAAAATTGATCAATTCAATTAAAAAAATAAGCAGAATCAATCACAATCAAAAGTTTATAATTGCTACTAGTCAGAAAATCTGGTGCAACTGAACATCCTTAATATGTCTGAAACCACACAAGGATATACATATTGACTGCTTAATATAAACTTTGTTATATTATCATTTTTATATAAGGTATGTACATAACATATTAGGCATTGGTGAAGATCCAGAAAGTTTGGGGTTTAGATAAGCATCTAGAAAGTTAAGTTTTTTATCCAAAACTCATTCAAACTTTTAGCCTCAACTCTCCAAACCAGACAACTTTCCCCTATAGGCCTAGGCTTCCCACCTGACATAATCCAGTCTTCTGGGAATAGGACTGGCGGCTTTCTACTCTCCTTTACTGGCATCTTAAAAGGGTGGCCAACTCATCACTCCCCCCCCCGCACCAAATCCTCCATTAAGCCATCCATTGAGTATGCCAGTTCTTTCTCTCCCTTCTTCTGCAGAAAGACTCTAAACTCTCCATTGGGTTTCACTGCTGTTGGCTTTTTCACAGTTTGTGGCTAATACATCTAAGAGTACACTACACTCAGAAACACAAATCTTCAAGCTCTCACAGGGACTTGTAGATCTGGCTCTGTGCATGCCTCAATCCCAAATGGAAATGTCATAGAATCATAGAATATCAGGGTTGGAAGGGACCTCAGGAGGTAATCTAGTTCAACCCCCTGCTCAAAGCAGGACCAATTCCCAACTAAATCATCCCAGCCGGGGCTTTGTCAAGCCTGACCTTAAAAACCTCTAAGGAAGGAGATTCCACCACCTCCCTAGGTAACCCATTCCAGTGCTTCACCACCCTCCTAGTGAAAAAGTTTTTCCTAATATCCAACCTAAACCTCCCCCACTGCAACTTGAGACCATTATTCCTTGTTCTGTCATCTGGTACCACTGAGAACAGTCTAGATCCATCCTCTTTGGAACCCCCTTTCAGGTAGTTGAAAGCAGCTATCAAATCCCCCCTCATTCTTCTCTCCTGCAGACTAAACAATCCCAGTTCCCTCAGCCTCTCCTCATAAGACATGTGCTCAAGTCCCCTAATCAGTTTTGTTGCCCTCCGCTGGACTCTTTCCAATTTTTCCACATCCTTCTTGTAGTGTGGGGCCCAAAACTGGACACAGTACTCCAGATGAGGCCTCACCAATGTTGAATAGAGGGGAATGATCACGTCCCTCGATCTGCTAGCAATGCCCCTACTTATACAGCCCAAAATGCCGTTAGCCTTCTTGGCAACAAGGGCACACTGTTGACTCATATCCAGCTTCTCATTCACTGTAACCCCTAGATCCTTTTCTGCAGAACTGCTGCCTAGCCATTCGGTCCCTAGTCTGTAGCAGCACATGGGATTCTTCCGTCCTAAGTGCAGGACTCTGCACTTGTCCTTGTTGAAGCTCATCAGATTTCTTTTGGCCCAATCCTCTAATTTGTCTAGGTCCCTCTGTATCCTATCCCTACCCTCCAGCATATCTACCACTCCTCCCAGTTTAGTGTCATCTGCAAACTTGCTGATGGTGCAGTTCACGCCATCCTCTAGATCATTAATGAAGATATTGAACAAAACCGGCCCCAGGACTGACCCCTGGGGCACTCTGCTTGATACCGGCTGCCAACTAGACATGCAGCCATTGATCACTACCCGTTGAGCCTGACGATCTAGCCAGCTTTCTATCCACCTTATAGTCTATTCATCCAGCCCATACTACTTTAACTTGCCGGCAAGAAAGCTGTGGGAGACCGTATCAAAAGCTTTGCTAAAGTCAAGGAATAACACGTCCACTGCTTTCCCCTCATCCTCAGAGCCAGTTATCTCGTCATAGAAGGCAATTAGGTTAATTAGGCATGATTTGCCCTTGGTGAATCCATGCTGATTGTTCCTGATCACTTTCCTCTCCTCTAAGTGCTTCAGAATTGATTCCTTGAGGACCTGCTCCATGATTTTTCCAGGGACTGAGGTGAGGCTGACTGGCCTGTAGTTCCCCAGATCCTCCTCCTTCCCTTTTTTAAAGATGGGCACTACATTAGCCTTTTTCCAGTCATCCAGGACCTCTCCCGAGCGCCATAAGTTTTCAAAGATAATGGCCAATGGCTCTGCAATCACATCCGCCAACTCCTTTAGCACCCTTGGATGCAGCGCATCCGGCCTCATGGGCTTGTGCTCATCCAGCTTTTCTAAATACAGTAATCCTGAATCACTTCTTTCTCCACAGAGGGCTGGTTACCTCCTCCCCATGCTGTGCTGCCCAGTGCAGCAGTCTGGGAGCTGACCTTGTTCATGAAGACAGAGGCAAAAAAAGCATTGAGTACATTAGCTTTTTCCACATCCTCTGTCACTAGGTTGCCTCCCTCATTCAGTAAGGGGTCCACACTTTCCTTGGCCACCTTCTTGTTGCTAACATACCTGAAGGACCCCTTCTTGTTACTCTTGACATCTCTTGCTAGTAGGGTGACCAGAGAGCAAATGAGAAAAATCGGGATGGGGGTGGAGGGTAATAGGCGCCTACATAGGAAAAAGCCCCAAAAATCAGGACTGTCCCTATAAAATCGGGACATCTGGTCACCCTACTTGCTAGCTGCAACTCCAAGTGTGATTTGGCCTTCCTGATTTCACTCCTGCATGCCTGAGCAATATTTTTATACTCCTCCCTGGTCATTTGTCCAATCTTCCACTTCTTGTAAGCTTCTTTTTTGTGTTTAAGATTAGCAAGGATTTCACTGTTAAGCCAAGCTGGTTGCCTGCCATATTTACTATTCTTTCTACACATCGGGATGGTTTGTTCCTGCAACCTCAATAAGGATTCTTTAAAATACAGCCAGCTCTCCTGGAATCCTTTCTCCCTCATGTTATTCTCCCAGGGAATGTTGCCCATCAGTTCCCTGAGGGAGTCAAAGTCTGCTTTTCTGAAGTCCAGGGTCCGTATTCTGCTGCTCTCCTTTCTTCCTTGTGTCAGGATCATGAACTTGACCATCTCATGGTCACTGCCTCCCAGGTTCCCATCTACTTTTGCTTCCCCTACTAATTCTTCCCTGTTTGTGAGCAGCAGGTCAAGAAGAGCTCTGCCCCTAGTTGGTTCCTCCAGCACTTGCAAAAGGAAATTGTCCCTTACACTTTCTAAAAACTTCCTGGATTGTCTGCGCACCGCTATATTGCTCTCCCAGTAGATATCAGGGTTACTGAAGTCTCCCATGAGAACCAGAGCCTGTGATCTAGTACTTCTATTAGTTGCCAGAAGAAAGCCTCGTTCACCTCATCCCCCCCGGTCTGGTGCTCTATAGCAGACTCCTACCACAACATCACCCTTTTTGCTCACACTTCTAAACTTAATTTAGAGACTCAGGTTTTTCTGCAGTTTCATACCGGAGCTCTGAGCAGTCATACTGCTCTCTTACATACAATGCAACTTCCCCCACCTTTTCTGCCCTGCCTGTCCTTCCTGAACAGTTTATATCCATCCATGACAGAACTCCAGTCATGGGAGTTATCCCACCAAGTCTCTGTTATTCCAATCACATCATAATTCCTTGACTGTGCCAGGACTTCCAGTTCTCCCTGCTTGTTTCCCAGGCTTCTTGCATTTTTGTATAGGCACTGAAGATAACTCGCTGATTGTCCTGCTTTCTCAGTATGAAGCAGGAGTCCTCCCCTGTCATTATCTCCCAGTATGTAAGCCCTGCTGGATTCACTCCCTTAGGGAAATCAGAAGTGAGAAAGGAAAGAAGTTCAGTTCAAGCTATAAAAACCACTCCAAAAAAGTTGTGGCAGAATATTTTATGTGAATTAGTTTGCCTTACCCTAGTGTGTACAGCTATAAACTGCCAACTTACCAAAAAAAAAAGGTGTTTCACCTAGGAATGGCTGAATTATTTGGATACATTAAAAGTGATTCCCCAATCATCCCCCAAAACACAACCACCCCAGACTAAAATAAAACTATGACAGTTTATAAGTTTATATATTTTTAAAAATAATTCTAATTGTGCCATTAACACTATGTATTACTACCATTGGGCCACCTTCTTTGTTTGTTATTACCCTTTCTCCTATCCTCATATGCCTAGCTGGTGTGTTTTTGTTTTGTTTTTTAAATAAGGAGCATAAGTTCTTTTAGATATGAACCATGCCTCCTTTTATGTTTGGAGAGTGCCTAGCACTGGTTCCAGAAACAATAAATAATAAGTATGTGGATTCAAAATATTTTTAGTTATTTGCTTTGTTTTAATTTTATGTGCTTTCTGATTTGGACTAAAGGCTCTCTACACTATGAAAAATGTTCCAGCAGTGTGAGTAGAAGACTCCTTGTGCTTGGTGATGCCTTTTATGCATGGCACCACATTGCTTGCTGATCAATCCTGAAACTTGTTAGAAGCAGCAGGACTGACAAACAGGAGCCTCTCATTGGCTAACAGGCATTGCAACACACTTACTATTAAGTAGCTAAATAAATTGTTTTAAGTTTTGACATCAGAAAAATATTTGTAAAATAATTCTCTTATCACAGGGACAGTGCATATGTATTTGAGTATGGGCAGACTGTCTGGAGACTCAGGTTATATCATTTAGACGGCTGTTGATATTCCTATTACTTTCTTGTCTTACTAAACCTCTGCAGCCCTCAGCAACTCCTACCTCATTCATCCACCACTTAGATGGAACATGCAGCCTTCTTCAATATCATTGTAAATACCAGTATAACAATCTATCAGTAAGGAGAAGAGAGTTCTGCAACAATGCAACTGGAGTCTTTTTTTGACCTGTCTAAACACTTAAACCAAATGTACCAATTTTACAATGTTTATTAATCTCAACTGAACTTGGCCTACCCTCATATCAGCATCACACACTATTGCTGCATCTCTGGTCTGGCTGCCATAAGCTTTTTAGTATAATAAACTATTCTTAATAACGAGGAAAATGCAAATTATTACAACTAAACAGAATATCTAAGTGTTTGATGGAAATAAGCAATGCTAATGGAGGAAATGTAATGAGTAACATGAATTCTAACAAACTTTCTTTATGCATGCCAATGTATCCCTCAAGTGTGTGTATGCTAGAGAGTTTCTGAAAAGTTCACAATTCCTAATATTTTCTAGCTAATCAAAAAATTAACAGAATTCCTGCTGTAACCTGAGCAGGGCACCGTCAAGTATTGTGGGCTCAATATTTATGTTTTGTAAAAGTTTTACAAAAGCATATATGAATATATTTTCATGATTCAAAACAAAATATGATTTGATTTTATTTAAATAGACCTCAAACATTACAGGAGAAAACCAACAAAGTGTGTGTACCAAGGAATGCCACTAGACAGCTGGTGATCACATGGTTGCCAAAAGCTTTGATGGCGTGATATGATCGTCAATGATGAACATAAACTCAACGTCCAGCCAGATCATCTTAATGACTTAGCGAGATCTGCAAGAAGGCTACATCCCTTTGGGATTTGCCATGATTATGCTGATACATGAGAACTATAATGGGAAAGTGAACAAAAATAAAAGAAAAACTGTCAATCACTAGTCTATTTTTGTTGAAGAGCGCAATAAGTAAACAAATAGCAAATCTGAAGAAAAATAAAATGAATTTTTTTAGATTTTTTTCAAACTTTTAATAATCTAAGGTACTGTTAGTAACACAGGTTATTTATTTTTAAATTGACTTTTAACTTGACAGCATCCCTTTAATGTCATATTATGACACCAAAACTAATCTATCTAATCTTTTTTTAAAAATCAGGACTAGCTAAAATTTTATTCATAAAACTAATCTGTTAATTACTACAGAAGCTTTGTGATTTGATGAATGGGGATGAATGACAACAAAATAAAGTTGCTTAGTGCAAGTAACAAAACAGTATTAGATACCGATATGACCAAAGTGATAGAGGTTATGATAAGCGCACACAAATGGCAGTAAGCAAAGTTTCATTTGCTTTTGTTTCCTTTGTCTCCATGTGAAAATTATATAAATTGATTCAAAAGGCTTGAAAAACTTTGCTGCACATTTATCACAATGACAAACAGCTTTGATACACATTATTTAGATCGCTCAAAAGAATTCTTTAGACAAGTATAGAAAAGCGTTATGATGATGCAATTAAGATGAGGGTCACAAGTGAAATGAGTTCTAGCTATCTGAGCTTGAGTCGGCAATGCATATAAAAACACTGTACTTTATTGCTAAAGATTGGCTGGTATATTCTTAGCTTCCAAGTAAAATTAAAACTCAGTAGGTATTTCAGATCAATTAACAGTTTGAGCTGAACCTTTTACATTTCAGTCAAACCCTTGTGTATAATCAGTTGAACCCATATATATACCAAGTGCCCAATGTAATAAAAAAAAAACAAACACCATTTTGCAATTTCCTGCTTAACATTTTAGCAGCAAGAAATGCATTTGCAATTTATTCAGTTTCCTTAACAGACACTCAAACAAATACAAGATATCTTCTGAACATGGGGGAAGTAAGAGGAGAAATATTATTGTAGTGATAAAAGAGCAATTTTACAAATGTAAATTATTAATTGTACTTGTTTTTCTGCACTCCTAAAACAAACCTGCTATAGTAATGTACACGGAACACACCATATGCTTAAGATAACTTTTTTAAACACATGAAGCAAAAGCAGGGGCATGGACATGGGCGGCTCCAGGCACCAAGTGCGTGCCTGGGGCGGGAAGCTGCGGGGGGGGGGGGGGGGGTGCTGGTTGCCGTGAGGGCGGCAGTCAGGCAGCCTTCGGCGGTCCCGCGGCTTCGGCGGCGGGTATGCCGAAGGCGCGGGACAGGCAGATCACCCGCAGAAACGCCGCCGAATCTGCGTGGCCAGCGGACCGCCCACAGGCGTGCCGCCAAAGGCCGCCTGACTGCCGTGCTTGGGGCAGCAAAAAACATAGAGCCAGGAGATAGATATTTACCTTAACAATGTATTTTATTTTGCAAGCCAATTATTTCTGTTCAAAATGATCACAAAACATAGAAAAAATATTGTTTGTCTTAATGTATTAAAAAATATAATTGCTGGAAAAACCACATTTTAAACTGTCTATGCTCTTAAAAGATGCAATTGTTGAATTGTAGATTATACACCTCTACCCCGATATAACGCTGTCCAAAAAATCTTACCGCGTTATAGGTGAAACCGCGTTATATCGAACTTGCTTTGATCCGCTGGAGCATGCAAGCCCCACCCCCCCGGAGCGCTGCTTTACCGCGTTATATCCAAATTCGTGTTATATCGGGGTAGAGGTGTATTATAAAATCCTTTGTAAATATCGAGACATGCTTCTCCATATTTGGAAAAAAATTCGAATATGGTTTTCAGTTGCAAAATTTAACATGGGACTTTCAGACTAGTAAAAATTTTCAATGCAAGTCCAGTATTCTTCACATGTTTCTTAAATATTTTTTTTCAATTATGTTTTCTATTTACATTTAATCAACAGTTTGTCCCTACTGAGCTCATCTTTTCCACTTATTTTTTTCTGCTGTCACTTCAGACTGCTGAATTTATTACATGTTATTTTATATGGCAACAGAATGGCATCATCCTGTTAAACACAAGATTATATCCGTAGTGGTATGATCAGGAAGCTTTCTTGCCAGTGAGTTGTAAAGAGGGGACGTTCTTATTCAAACGTAAAGCCATTAATAATAGCTAAGAGAACACAAGAAAATATTTGCCATTTAATTTTTTTTCTAGAAACATCTCTTGTCAAATTTACTTCAGTGGAGAAGACCCCCCTCTTCACTTTTGCCTACAGGAAACTACTCTAGTTCTGCCCCTATTTTGTAATCCTAGGGCTCATACTAAACTGGCTGTAAAAACAATGATGCAGAATTTCTTCAATTTTATTGAATTGGGCTATAGAAGGAACTAATGCAAAATGTTCTATATAAAAGCCATGAAAAGAGAAAATATATGATCAGAGGCTTTTTAATTAAATAAATCTGATTTATCAGTGACACTCCTTTAAGAACCATCTTTTAAAATTAAAATACTCTAAGTGCTGCAACATATAATTCCTTTCCTTTAGTGATCAAAAAATCATACACAAAACTCCTGCTGCAGGCTGAATCTCTGTTCTCTTAATTTTCCAATATAACATGACTTAGGCTATGATTCACAGTTCTTTATGTTTTTTCTTTTCATTCATAACAGTTCTCAACAAAAGAATTCACAATACCATATAGAGATGGCAGTTTCAATGTTAGGGGGAAATAACACCTTTTACTTTTAATAATCCAGATTACATGTAGTCCTTGATTATATTAATGCAATTGTTATTTTACAAGATCATTTGCATTATCTGATGCCACAGTAATGGGCTCAGCATTTCATATGCATACAGCTTCAAATGTTGACATATTAGTTGATTTTTACTGATTTCCTCTATCTCCAAAACTAAAATATCTTCATGTTTTAGTAACTTTTTGTACTAATATATAAATACTATTTAGTCAGACTCCATCTCGCTATTCTTCTCCTTAGGACATTTTTCAGTTTGCTCTTTCTACTTCATTTTTCATAATTTCTCTTGTCCTTTAATTTCTAATGTCCATAATCAGGGCAAAATATCCTCAAGGAGTAGGTAAAAATGTACACTAGGGCTACTCAGCAAGGATACAGTAAATATAAACCAATTTTTCTTAATTAGAATTAAGTTCTTAAGGGAAAGGAACATGTTTGCCTTGTTGTTTGTCTATATATGTTAAGGTTGCCCATCACTGCGGTAACAGAATGCTTCTTGACAGCTATATTTAATACACCTAGTACAATGAGGCTCTGATCCTCATAGGATTGGGGTCTTTGGGAGTTACCAGAAATATTAAATAATAATTGGGAATTACCAGAAATAATAATAAATAATTAACAACAAGCAGAACAATACTAAAAGTTAATATAATGGAACTATTCAGAACTAGTGGTGACTATTTTGAGATCTGATACAAAATAAATACCGAAACTGGATTTAAAAAATGCAATGAATGCAAAGAAGTTACATATATCTGTAGGGTTAAGATATTAGTTATAAAATTCAATTATATAAACAAAGTGGTCCTAGCAAGGTAATGTTTTGTTTCTTTTTCAGAAAGTAGGAAAACACATGTCCAACAATTTAAGGACCTGATCCTGCAAATACTCAAGCACATACTTTATGCACATGAACAGCCCAATGAACTAAATGGAGTTCTTCATATGCACAAATTTAAGAGTATTTATAAGTATTTGCAAGATGGGGGCCAAAATTACTTATTTTTTCAAACACATTATTTCGGTTACAGGAAACATACATAATCATAAGAGAGCACAACAGGGACCAGGAAACTTGCTCTAAAAATTCATGTAGTTCTGAATACTTACTGTAGCTGGGGAGGCCCGCATTGTATGAGTCACTGAATGAGCAGAATTTTCCATTGAATTGCCAATCAGATAGGTCCCTCCAGAGCTGCTAATGAGTTGTCCTCCTGTGACACCCATTTGAATCCCTCCAGAGCCCACCATACTATGAGATGAGACCACTGTTGTCACTTGTGCAGAACCTCCTTGCGTATCAAAGTAATTCCCCCCGGTGTTTTGGCTATACATCTGGGTTTCTGTGTAAGGGTAAGTTGTTGTTCGGCTTTAGGAAAAGAAAAAAAAAAGGTATTTATTTGTCTTCTTTATTGGGTGAGTGCGATATTATCACTGTGGAAATGAGTATACAATAGTTGCAATCAAATTAAATAAGACTAGTGCACAACCCATGCCCCCACTGACAATAACATTTTGCAATGTCTAAGCATTGAGTAATTCACTTCCATGACTAAGTATTGAAATAAGTATTTCCCCCCCATATGGATCATCAGGTGGGCTTGAACTCTGACCTTTTAGATCCTCAGCATAGACAGGGCCCTGTGTATTTGGAAATTTTAATTTTTGTCCATAGAATTTGCTGCAGAATTCACCGCTTTGTTGAAGGATTGTGTCCCAGAATCTGATTTTCAATTGCGTTTCTAGACGTTATTATTGCAAAGAAAATCTCAAAAATGTGAATTGAGTTTAAACCCAAGGCAGTGTCATCTGTCTGCATCTGCAGAGAACATGAAGCAGTAGCTCTGGGAAGTGTGACCTGCCCCAATCATCTTAATCAGAGCCACTTTGAAATTCTGTGGCTGAGCAATTTGGCATTTTCCCAAGTTGCCATGGAATTCAGCTTTTTTGTCACAGAATTCACCATTTCCCTGCAGCTGTGCACCTCATATTTTTCGTTCTCTGTGTCCTTACTAGGATTGCCAGGCGTCTGATTTTTGACCGGAACGCACAGGTGAAAAGGGACCCTAGCGGCTCCAGTTGGCACTGCTGACCAGGCCGTTAAAAGTCCAGTCGGTGGTGCAGCAGGGGCTCCCTACCTGCCCTGGCTCCGTGTGGCTCCCAGAAGCAGCCACCAGGCCCCTGCGGCCTCTAGGCACATGGGCGGCCAGGAGGGCTCTGCACCCTGCCCCCGCCCCGAGCACTGGCTCCCATTGGGAGTTGCAGGGGTGGCGCCTGCAGGCGCAAGGGCAGCATGCGGCACCTCCCTGGCCACCCATGCACGTAGGGGCCGCAGGGAGCTGGCAGCCACTTCCTGGGAGCTGCGGTAAGCGATGCTGGGACCCCGCAGCCCCTCCAGCACCCCAAACCCCTGTCCTAGTCCTGAGCCCCCTGCTGCACCTAAAACCCCTCAGCCCCAACCCCCAGCCAGAGCCGACACCCCTCTCCGCACTCCAAACCCCTCGGCCCCAGCCCGGAGCCCCCTCCTGCACACCAAACACCTCATCCCCAGTCCCACCCCAGAGCCCGCATCCCCCCTGCACCCCAACCCTGCCCCAGCCCAAAGCTCTGTCCTACACCCTTAACACCTCATTTCTGGCCCCATCCAGAGTCCACACCCCCAATCCAGAGCCCATAACCCCCCTCATTCCAACCCTCTACCCCAGCCCGAACTTCTCTCTCATACCCCAACCCCTCATCCCTGCCCCAACCAGAGCCCTCATCCCTCCCCTCCCCCCGCACCCCAAACCCCTGCCCCAGCCCAGTGAAACTGAGCGAGGGTGGGATAGAGTGTGCAATGGAGGGAGGGGAGATGGAGCGAGTGGGGAGCGGGGCCCCGGAAAAGGAGCAGGGGAAGGGGCGGGGCCTCGGAGAAGGGGCAGGGAAGGGGGTGGGGCAGGGGTGTTCAGTTTTGTGCAATTAGAAAGTTGGCAACCCTAGTCCCAGTTATGCCAGATCTATCTGGCTGCTGCCTCCTGCCCTCCAGCTTTCTCCAGAAGGGTGAATTAATTGGATGACAGTGTATGCTGCCTATATTAAACCATGAAACCAGACACCACAGCATAAGGGCATCCAAAATTACTATCCTTCTGGACAACAAGGCCTGGGCAAGACTTTCTATGCACTTTGTCAACACTATTCTATAATTGTTCAGAAGAGTCCACGTGGATAAGACAGAACGCTCCCCTTTCCTCTCAAGGGGTTGAGCATTCTGACTTAACAAAACAGTCTAAGAGACTGGAACCAGAAATAGATCCCAGGTCAGCTGCTGAGCAGTGCATTACAGGCCATGACAGTACATTATTCTTTAAAAAAAAAAAAAAAAAAAAGACTTGCACTTGATTTATTAACAAATCAGCAGAGCAACGGCTCAGTGATAATTTATCTTTCTCTAGATTCTACAATCTATTAGCTTTTAAACAATGGCAGAATCACAGAATACATGAGGCCATGATAATAGCACAGACCAGAACTTGTTAGTTTCAATTACCTTTACACTGTGGCCATCATGAACTCCCTCGGGATTCTCCCTTGTCGTTCAGAGCCACTTTAGAAGCTATGAAGCTTCACTTTCAAATTTTTTAATGCTTTTAAATCCTGGTGCTATACTATTATTGTCATGAGAGGGTGGAGCTTCTAAAGTAGCTTTTAACATTGTTTTTTAAATGATTCCAACCTCCTTTGTAAAGTCTATTGAGATCTATACATGAAAAGCGCTACATAAGAACTAGGAATTATTAATTATTATTATTTCAAAAGTTTAAAAACAGCCATGAGAATTCACCACCAATCTAAGAAGCCTGCACATCATACGGAAAACAAACAGACAAAAAAAACCCGTGAAAAAATATTTGGTGGGGAAGGAGTTCCTGGATGTGCGTTCTACTCTTTAATAACACCTCTTCTTGAGAGCTGGAAGCATTCAATCTTGTGCATCACCAGGCATGCCAGTTCTGTGCATGCCCTGTTATATTTTACTGTTTATGTACCATTTTCCTCTAGAATTTTTCAAAAAAAATTAATACTAGTAGAAATAAAACTTCAGGGGATAAAAAGATGTTGTTTTACAGAATGACTGAGTTTGTAGCACGTCAAAACAGAAAGCAGATATCCAATTGTGAATTCAGTAAATCTAGGCACTACTGTAATACTATTACTGAAATAAATTCAAAGTTGCACAGCTGAATTTCTAACAACTGACTATGGGCACCTACATACCGTTACTACGCTTATTTAAAAAAAATTCTTCAATTTCTACTGTAATGCTTTTTTGGGAAAATGTATATAATAATCACGAATAAATGCACTGATACAGAAAGGGTAAATCTTGTTATTGTTCTCCCTTAAGTTTAGACTGCGTGTATGCGCACACAGAGAGTGATTTATTTCCAGCAGACTCTATTATTAGGTTTTATGTAAATGTCAAGACTCTGATCTGTTGACTTCTATAAATTAGTGCTCCTGCCATCCCATCATGCCTTAGCCAGTACCCTAACTCTACGTGACCCTGAATTTTCTTTGAACTACTAATTCAGTAGGTGATCACCATCTTGTATTTATGTTTGTATGCAGGGGTTGTTTTTAGTTTTAGAGTTTACTTATATTGTCTTCTTCAAAAATATTTTTTCCTCTGCAATGAATTTTCTTCCTGTTATGTCATGTTTTACTTAAAAAAAGAAGAAGAAGAAGAAAAAAAGTCAGCCATCTAATTAGACAGTTTTGAAGCTGGTTAAGAATCTGAACTTGAGAATGTGCACTCAAGTTGAGCCTTACCCTTTTTTTTTTGTTTGAACCTTTATATAAAAATTAGAAATATTTGCACATATTACAGTGACCGTAAAGGGGTAGTACACAATACTTCTGTGTTTAAAATGAGGAAAATGACTTTCTTTGCAATCCTATTAATTTTTCTGTAGTTCTATTCCACATAAGAAATAAAGGTGCATAAATATAAAACTCAGAATTACTCATCAGACTTTTTTGTGGACTATCCAGTCTGAGCAGGCAGAAATGTTTGTCAGAAGTTACGCTTATATTTTTGAAATGTAGGTTAGCCTTACACAGTACATAAACATTTCTGAAGGGACTTTTCATTGAGCTATATAGTATGGTGGATGTAAATAAAAATATGGATAGTTCCAAATAATGAATAAGGAGCTGTGGACCTAGGATTGTGCATGGAGCTGGTAACCCCATCACATAAAACAAATATAGTACAGAAATGAACACCAGCAGCCATATTTGTGTGTCACAGGCTCCAAAAAGACATCAGCTTCATGGGAAGAATATGATAGGCATTGGTCAAAGCCAGATGGATGCCTATATCCTGAAAAGCACCTTGGGTCAAAATCAGATCAGTGATGAAAATCAGATTTTGGAATGTCAGACTAATATATGAAACTACTAAAGCTGCTAAAAAAAGTAAGAAAAAAAAAGGACAGATATCATCTTGATGTCCTTGTTATCAGTGACTGTAGGTGGACAAGTTCAAATAAATTATATTTCAGAGAAACAAATAAGATCATAATCTACTGTAGGAAAGCAGATGATAGCCATGAAGCTGGCATAGAAATTCTAAAGTTGAAAAAAACTGAGCAGGCCCTAAGCGAGTGGGAATCATTAAATTAAGGCGTTATTGGAATTTGTTTTCAGACTAGATTCTTCAAATTAACAGTCATACAATGTTATGCACCAAACCAGGAAAAGTCTGGAAAAGAAAAAAATTGCTTTTTATGATTTTTTATAGGATGTGTTAACCAAAGTTCTCAAATATTATATCATAGTGACTATGCATGATTTTAATGTAAAGGTTGGAAGTAACAATAATTGGTTGGATAAAGTTCTGGGCAAGTGTGGCAGGGATTTGGACATGAATCAAAATGGTGAACAACTAGTAGAAAGTTGCAGTGTGAATCACCTAGTGATAAGTGGAGCAACACTACCTTCCCACATAATGAAATCCATAAAGTGACACGGAACTCCCCCAATGGTACTACAAAGAACCAGATACATTGCTTCTGAATTTCAGGGAAGTTTTGCAGCTCACTGGCAGATGTACATGCATACAGGGGAACAGACATGGGAAGTGTCCATAATCTATGTATCACTAAATTGAAGATCAAGTTAAAGAAGATGAAGAAGGTTAAAAAAAAGGCCATGAATCAAGAGTGCAAAATTAGAAGATCCAGACACAAAAGTGCTTTTCAGCTTGAACTGAAGAACCAGTTCAGTGTTCTCATGGAGTCAAACTGAAGAAAACAGACACTGATACTATGTGGGAAGATATCAGAGAATGCTATCTAGAAAGTGCAAAGACAGTCTTAATAGCAATGAAATTTAAAAGGTATGGATGGTCTAGTGATGCACTTGGGAAACAGTGGAAAAAAGAAGTGTAAAGCAAAAACTTACAAATGCTAAAACAAGAAGAGACAAGCAAGTAGCAAGAAGAATACAGAGCTCTAGACAGAAAGATAAAAAGGAGTGCTAGAAGAGATAAAAAGGCATTTATTGATAGAATCTGTCAAGAGGCTCAAGATGCCAGCCAAAGATGAATTTACTACTTTGTATAAAACAACCAAACACTAATAGGAAACTCTAGCAGTATTGGAGGCCCTATTAAAGATACAAATGGAAAGACTCTTAGTACAGAACAAGAACAAAGGAAAAGATGAGCAGAACATTTTCAGGATGTTTTAAATAGACCACGTCCAAGTGACCTATTAGAAATACATAATGAAGACCTACCACCAGAGCTTGATATTGATTTAGAAGACATTACAATTGAATAAGTTAGAAAAGCCATCAGTAAACTTAAAAATGGGAAAATAGCTGGAGAGAATAACATTACCAGAGAGATGCTTGAAGAAAGTTATGAAACAGCCCAATGGAAGAGGGGCCTGATTGTAAAATTGCCAAAGAAATGCGACTTTACCAACTACAATAACTGGGGAGAAATTATATTACTTTCAGTGTCTAGGAAAATCATGTGCAACATCATCCTGGAACATTTTAAGAAACATATAGATCTCCAACTTATAGAAGAACAAGCAGGTTTTAGACCACTGAGATAATGTGCAGCCCATACTGTTGTTCTCAGACATATTACAGAACAAAGTGTAGAATGGCAAGCCCCTCTTGTGATAAATTTTATAAATTTCCAGAAGGTTTCTGACAGTGTACACAGAGACAGTCTTTGGAAAATTATGGCATACGAGGGAATACAGGCAAAAATGATTAAAATCGCAGACCTATATGATAATCTTGAAAGTGTAGTCAAAGATGGTGACAAAAATCAATCAATGCTCTGTAGTGACAACAACTGGAGTAAGGCAAAGCTATATTATGTCCCCACTATTGTTTGCATTGGTCACTGACTATGTCATAAGGAAAGTAACCACAGAAGATAAGCAGCAAATTTTATGGACAAATTATAAAGCACAATTTGACTTTGCTTTTGACAATGACATTGTCCTGATTAGTCAACATATCATTTAATGGAAGAAAAGACCCAGCTTTTGGCACAGACAACAAAACAAGTTAGCTTGTTCATCAGCAAGGGAATGACAAAAATATATGGCCATCGAACACCCCAAAAGCAACCATCAAAGTAGATGGAGAAAACAACGAAGAAACACCAGAAGTAAGTTATTTTACCTGAGATGTGCAGTGATGGTGACACTATGCCATATATCAAGCAATGAATATCAAAAGCAGCACAACTTACATAAATTTGAAAAGATTTGGAAAAGTAGCATGATTGGCACTAACACAAAATATGAATTTTTAGCACTGGCATCATGTCTGTCTTCATTCATGAAGCAGTGTCATGGAAATCTACAATAAAAATTGATAAGAAGATCAACCCATTCCAAAGTTAATGCCTGCAAAAGATTTTCAGAATTCACTGGGAAGAGGAGTTTCTTGCAACATCAGAAATTCTAAGAAGAGCAGACCAATCTGAAGCATTAAACATGGTATGAAGAGGAAGATGGACCTTTTCAGGACACACTTTAAGGATGCCACCAACACAATTTCCACATCAAATGATAATATGGAGACAACATGAACAGAGAAAAAGAGGGTGACGTAGAGAAAAATTATGCAGAACAACAGAGCAAGAAGCCAAATCCATTAACGTGACACCCAGAAGCCTGAATAGACCAGCACAAGACTGAAATAAATGGCAGAAACTAGTGGGTGCCTTATGCACCAGAGGGTATGAGAGGATATAGAAAATAAAGACGACAAATATAAATTTACATTTAAGATGTTCTAGTAGTATACTGGGGAAAGCTAATTTTCTACAATTACTATAGACACTCTCTAATGTGTCTAATATAAATGTTATGTTAATATGCACAGGTGGTAATTCACCTGCAAAAGAGTCAAGAAATTCAAAGTTATGGCTCCCATAGCAACTGTATCACAACTTTCTTTTACATTTTGGCATGAATCCCATGAGTCCCATGTCCCAGCGTAAAGCCTGAACAAACAGGTTTTATGCAGGGCGCTCCTTGGGAGGTACAATGAACAGAATCCTTCATTCCCAAGATATGGACAGGAAATAGTGAAGTTCATGGGCTGCAATAGCCTCCCTAGCCCCACCATATGCAAAGTATAGCCAGCAGATCCACACAGACAGAGGTCCCCCATTCTTGCTGTTAGAGAGCAACATTCTCAAACACACAAGAGGTGGCGATTTCTCCAGCATAGACTCTCTAAGCTATTGGAAGAGAAACAGATCACATGGCTTGAGGTTGGACAGACTAATAGAATGTCATTGCTTCCAACTATCAAATTTCTCTTTAACTAAAGAAAACGCATAAAAGTCTAAAGAAAGGGTAGAAGGCCAGGATCAGTTTGATCAGAGAACAAAAATTACGGGTAAGTATTTGCTTTTCTCCAGAAGTTAATTATGGTAAATCCACTCCATGTATATTCTATATATAGAATAATTACATAAAATATATCTGCAACAAGAATAACTATATAAGAGAAAACTTACACTAAAACAGGGTTGCAGAATAATACATGTAGAAATTCCGTTGTGACATTAAAGAATAATGTTGACAAACCATACAGCCTACATATTACTGATGACACAGACACTTCCAAAATGTGTTAAGAAGTGAAAATAAATATGTAAGCATAAACAGCAATACAGTTTTTGTACAAGGAGACAAACACTGCAGAATCCAGTATTCAAACCAATATTCCTTACTCATGGAAAGATAAATGTTTTATAGACACATAGCATTTAAGAAAACTTTGGACTCGTGAAAATTGAGTAATTAAAAAAAAGTTCCCCTGTTTTGAAGCCCATGTTCTCTGAGGACTCTTAATGCAGGGAAGAAGGATGGGTTGGGGGGACCCACACTGACTACAATATCTCAAAGAAACACGGTTTCTATAGATTAACTAACCATTCTTTCTTTGTGTATGTGTCATCATGGATTCCACTGTAGATGGCTGACACAGAGCATCCTCTTCAGGATGGCAGGCATGAAGAGCACCAGATGCATTAGTCAAACAAGGATGGGAGTACTGCTCTCCTGAATCTGGTATTGGATCTCCAGCCAAGTGCAGTGCACAGTGCTTTACAAATGTGAGCAGACTGCTCCACCTACAGCCTGGCAGAGTTCAGATACTGGAACATTTCTGAAACAGGCCAAGGATGTTGCTTGAGCTCTGGTAGAGTAAGCCTTAATAGTGGGGGAGGTATATTTGACAGCTGGCAGCAGAGATCAGACACAATCTAAGTTCCGACTTGCTGCCACAGGTGGTAAGAGGGAATTGTGGGAGAATTGTGGCTGCTGTGCCCTTTATGTTCTTGTACGGGAGCACAAGGAAGCACAGGACATTGCTACTGAAAAAAATTCCAAGGAAGAAGGTGGTGATTGCTGGTGCAGTAGGGCTGGATACTATCTGGAAGGGGAAATCGGAGAAATACAGTGCCAATCTCTCCTAGACTCCGATGCCCAGGTAACCATTGCACATACCTCTGTGACTGAGAGGAGAAAGAATTAGCTGTCAGGGTGGATAACAGAGTAATGCTTCGAGTTCTGGGAATGTGGCACACAGTCATCAACCTCCAGGCTTTACAACTAACTTGTGAATTCCTCTTGGTAAAAGATGGCACTCAGTATGCCTGATTGGGACTGACTTCCTGAAGAAATACCACACTACTGTGAATTTCACCAGCTGTTCCCATTCTCTGTTGGGAAGGTGATTTTCCCTGTTCACTACAGATGGCCATGTGGAAGTGTGTGGAGCGGTGGTGGAAAAAAATCTGATGGTGCCTCTAAAATTGAGATGATTATCCCAGGCAGATCAAAGGGTTGGTGCCAAGATGATGAAGGTAGTCTGATTGAGCCCTAACCTTCAAATAGGCTGGAGCTCCTCACTGGACACTCGATTGGTAGAAGCTGATGTGGCAGATCCTGGTGTGGGTAGCCAATGTGTCAACAAAGCCATTGGTCGTTTATCAGAGTATGGTGATTGGCACGCTGGAGAGGGGCGTGCTGGTCCTGCAGGAAGATCACAAAACCAAGAACCCAGCTGATGTGAGGAAGCTGAAACCGGACCGGGACAAGGCAACAAAGGGCTAGGAAGAAAGGCCCAGTGAGGTGCAGAAAAGTTAGGGCTTGAGTTCAAGTTTAAACAACACAGTCTGAAGCTTGAACAGATGTGAACAGTACAGGAAGTTTTGTTAGAATATGCAATTATATTTAGTCATGGTGACCCACCATCTGGGATGCTCTGGGTTAATAAAGTATTGGATCAGTTCTGGGAATGCCAGACCTATCAAACAAACATGTGGAAGGATCCCCATCCATTTTTAGCAGGAGTTCAAGCAATGGCTCGCAAGAAATGGAGGAGAGTGGGCTCATTAGGCCCTCTGTGAGCCTGTGGGCTGCTCCCGTGATGTTGGTGTAGAAGAAACATGGAGGTGTGTGGGTCTGTAAGGATTATCAGAGACTGAATGATGCAACTATTAAAGATGCCTATCCCTTGCTCCACACTGACAACACATTGGATCGCCTGGTTAAAGACTGATGGTTCTCCACCCTTGACCTGGGTATTGGCCAATGTAGGTGTATCCAGAAGATAACGCTAAAACAGCATTGTGCACCAAGCAGGAACTTATTGAGCTCAACATGCTGCCATTTGGTCTGTGTAATGTGCTAGGTACATTCCAGAGGCTCATGGATATCGTGTCAGCGGACTTGCAGAGAACATCCTACCAAATGTACCAGGATGAGATCACTGTGATAGGCCGAACTTTGGAAGAACATTTGCAGAAACTGAAATCAGTACTCAAGAAGTTGAAAGGTGTCAAGCTGAAAGTTAAGGCCACTAAGTGTCAGCTTTTTCTTTAGCGAGGTGACATATTTGGGGCACATGATCTCTATGGAGGGAGCAGGCCCAGATCCAGAGAAGGTGGATATGTCAGAGCATGGCCTGTATCTTGGTATGTAACCGAAGTGCACAGTTTCCTAGGTTTGGCCTCCTACTACAAAAGATCTGCAGCAGATTTTGCTGTCTTGGCCAGCCTCTTATACAAAAGCCCCACCAGATTTGAAGTTCTTTGGAAATGTGGAAGACAACTGGAGAAGATTTAAACAATGTGTGGCACTATATCTGCAAAAAGGGAATAGCAGGTTGGATATCACTGGATTCCATTTCACTGCCACAGATGGTAAGAGGGAACTATGGAAAGGACATGGCTGGTCTAACTTTTATGCCCTCACATGGGAGCACAAGGAGGCACAGGGTGCATGAACCGTCCCAAGGGACGCTGCTAGTCAAAAGACTACGATCTCATGAGCACGGGACGCATCCACAACTACACTGGGATTTACACTGACATAAAGAAGAATCTTGGGTTCCATTCCAGGCTCCAGAGGAGAATGTGCTTTAACAGGCAGACTCTTCTGCCCATTTCCCCAAGCATGACCCCTTCTGCCCCATCCCCTCCAAACTGTCCCTGTTCCAGTCCTGTTTCTTCCCCACCTCTGGCTCCTTATCCAGTCCCATTACCCTTACCTATCCAGTCCCAGTCTCCACTGCTCAAGCTTCTCATTCCAGTCCCAGTCTCCTTGCCCATCCATTTCCAGTTCCTCCCTACCCCCAACTCCTTGTCCCCAGTCTCTTTGCCCAGCTAGGCCCAGACCTCCCTGTCCCCCATGGCTCCTCATCTGAACTGCCTCCGTCCTGGCCTCTAGTGGTTCATCCATGCTCCCTGTGCCCACTGGCTCCAAATGGCAATCTCTTTCCCCAGGCTGCTCATCTAACCTTGGTGCCTCCCCCCAGTCCCTTGTCTCAGTCTCACTGCCCAGTCAATCCCAATCAGGTCCCCTGGCTCTTCATCCGATCTTTCTCCTCGCTGTCTACTGGCTCCCAGTCCCTCTCTCCCCCAGCTCCAGTAGTCTTGCCCAGCCAGTCCCACTCTTTGGCTCAGCCAGTCCCAGTCTCTCCTGGACCCCAGTCCCAGCCTCCTTGCTCAGCCAGTCCCAGTTTCCCTCTCTCCCACAGCCAGCTTGCAGTCCCAGTTTCCACCCCACAGGCTCCTTTTCCCAATCTACTCTCACTGCCACGCCTCCTCAAGGCTGGCTTTTCTTCCCTCTGCATTCAAATCAGGCAGCTTCTTCATCCATGCTGCTTGAGCCCAGGAAGACAGTCACTGAGAGCAGCGGAGAAAGAGACTCTTTGCTCTCAGTTCTGGTCTCACATATAGCATACCCTGTAGCAGTCCACAACAGCAATTGCAGGGGGAGTTCTGTTCAGCCATGGGTTGCAGCATGACCACTGAAGACAGAATCTTTGGGAAATGTAGCTACTAAAATCTAAGATATCTCTTCTAAGCATGTGTGAAATTCAATTTTTCAAAGGATTATAACTTGGCCAAATTTTGGCAGATGTTCACTGGCATGGCAAAAGGCAAATCCCTGAGACAAAGGCTGCCCCTGCGAAATTTCAAGTCTGTGTTCCAAAGAATGGGGGCATTAGGGCATTTCAAAAGAAAGATAGCCAGAATTTTTTCAGATGGACAAAACAATGTATAATAGCTGAACTGTTCTACTTGAAACTTTTCAGACTAATTTGGCCCTAGGCAGACACCCAACACATAAAATTCCAGCCCAAACAGTTAAAGTTTGGCAAACTGATAAGAAACTGAAAATAGGGCCTTATAATTGGAAGAGTTGGGCAATCTTAATAACAGGCAGTGCTACCAGCCTGTTATTCAGCCCTGCCTAGAATAGAATAGTTAGTTGAGTAGTATGTGCAAGAGAGAAGGAAAACAAGCAGCAAGGCAGTATGTGCAGTGGGCCACTGGGAGAAGGGAGTAGGCATAGGAAGAGAGGAAGACCAAGTTGTGCTGGAAGGTACTGAAAGAGTTAACTTCAGAAGAGTCGCTATACCTGGAAGTAAAGCTGATTCTGCTGTGTCACTTCTGGATTATCAATAAATAAATCTTTGCTGATACCACACATGCTTCTGTGTGTTCTTTGCTCCTAAATGCACTCACACCACAACACAGATGGAAGAGAAAGATAACTGGAGAAGGGGACCATGTAAAGCTAACTGAGACAATGTGACTCTTATTTCCCTCCTGCAAGGGAAAGGACACATCTCATTAAACACAGTAAAAACATATCACTTCTTTTCCACAAGTAATTGTTGTAGTTGCCACAGGTAGATAGTGCAATTGCAAGTAGGATTATAATTGGAAGGGGACGTGGCCCATAACATGAGTCTTTTTTTACGATATGGTCACTTTATTGCAAAGTTAGATAACCCTTTCTATGGCTAGGATTTAAACTTACCCATAAAACTAAAGGTTAAAAAATATGACAGAATACTATAGATGTAATTGTTAAGTAGGTCCAACTAAAACAGTTGCAGAAATATACCTGTATTAATTTTAAGGCAAAAGTTCTATCAAAAAATATTTAAATGATGTGAATTCATCTCCTATTTTCTCCCAAGAATTATTTCAAATGACACTATAAGGAACAAGCTTTTAACCACTGACAGTTTCTCTCATCCACTTAAAAAACTGAAACCAGTAAGATGTCATTAGAGATGTGTATTTAACCACACATCCTGCCAAGTATGGAAATTCCAATTAATAAACTTACATTGCTCCATTTGTGTAGACCGTGTCACTTCCCTCCACATACTGCACCTGTGCTGGGTAGACATGCTGTACCTGCTGCACGGTCTGCACCTGCTGTACCTGTAAAAACAAAACAAAGACAAAAAACCACCAGGCAGTTTATGGGACATGGTATTTTGCAAAAAGAATGTCCAGTGCTAAATGGTTCTAATGGTTACTAAGCAATAGGAAATAGTTGGGGCACATGTCTGTTCTAACAGTTATTAAACAATAGAGAATGTGACAGCTGTGGGATAGGACTGCAATTACCACATTATAGTACTGACATCTCAGAGCCACACTCTTGGGAGTGCATGTACTCTCAGTTCCAAAGTCGGAACCACCTGGAAAACAGTGGACCACATATTTGCTCCTTCACAACAGCAGCCTCCTGGAACTCACTCCAGTTCCCTTCTATTTAAATCATAATCTACTCTCAAGAGAACTAGGGAAGGTGGATGAGAAGTGTGGATCGATGCTGTTCATCTATTCTAAGAATTACATTTCCTAGGTAAGTAAGTTTCCTCTGGCCTTGTCTACCCTAGATTTTTGCTCCAGTGCAGCTATACTGATGTAGCTGGGCTGGTATAAATCCCTAGTATAGATGTGATGCACTGGTGTAAAAACTGGCTTGCATTAGTGTGATATACCTGAGTTTCTAATTGAGGTAAGCTGCATCCATGTGCATCACTTTTTACGTGAATGCTGTTGAAGTGGTGTAACTATATCAAAACCCCCAGTACAGATAAAGCCTTTCTCTGAGTATTGAAAACAGAGTTTCCCCACTTAAACCCACCTTTGCACTCCACTGCCCCAGGCGTCACCTACTTCAGTAGGCTCAGAACACAATTCCACCCTATATCTGAAAGCCAAGTCAAAAAAGTAATGTTGCATAAATTTATGAATTGAACTTCAGATAGCAACCTTCCCTATCTCAGTGACAGAAATATTTCTTAGACATGCTGTTGTCAGGCAGCCTTGGACCTGGTAGAATATGCCTTAAGGCCTCCCAACACTCCAATCCCCCTCTAGCATGGTTCTCATTTCATTCTGTGGCTCATCAGGAAGGACTCTTTGAGAACTTCTCAATTAGAACATTTCTATCATCCTGACTACCTCTGCAAAATTCTGACTATAACAGATTTTTTCTACTCTCTTTTCTGGTACTGACTCATTCATTTAGAAAAGAGTTTTTGTGACAGATTTATAGAAACTCTTCCCCATATGGACTATAAAGCCTAGATTCTGAAAACAATTCCAAACTTTAATACTGCTGCTAAAGTTTGATAGAAAAATGGAGGTTTTTGACATGACCCTTTTTGAAGGTTAGATTAATTAGTGCTTACCACCAGAAGTTTTGTGAAATATTTCCTTTGTGAACCATTTATACAAAGACAGTACTGCTCTTGCACAGCCTGTTCTTTTGGAAAGAGTACCTGACCTGTTATTTTTCCAAAAATCTTAATCAAGTGGTAAAGATGATTTCTTAACAGTACGACAAGACAAGGCTACATACGTTTACTCTCCAACTAATCTCTGGCCTTATAAAAGGGAGACTCAGTAAAGAAGTGAAATGATGAGACCACTATTTAATCCAAGAAAGATCATCTTGTTACTTGACTTCAAAGCAGATTTTGTGCATGAAAAGAGGTCATACAAATTATTGCATCACACAAAAATCTCTGTTTAAGAGTAATCAAACCTAGTGATGTTTTCATCCTCCTTGAATGCCTGTGCCCTCTGTCTTATCCTAAATTGTTAACCCAAATCATAATTGCTCTACAAGCATTGGTGGAATCTGATCCAAAGCCCATTGAAGTCTACGAGAGTAATTTCAACCAGCTTTGAGTCAGTCCTGAAAGCACACTTTTCAACCTTCAAACGTGCCAATATGTTTCATAAGCCATCAAAATTTGCAAAAAGGCTGAAATGTGGAACGTGTGTTTTGTTGTGTTTCACATGATAAGTGACAGAAGATTATAATAGTTTTGATGAATAAAGTCTGGTTTTAAGGATTTTTTTTCTCCCTGTGTGAATCATATAAACAAGTTCTGTAATCTGAGATTTAAGGAGAGAGACAAGTTCCATAGTTTCATCCATATTTTAAATAAAAAAAATTGTAGAAGGATAAATAGTTAGGACTTTAAAAAAAATTTATACATTCTTGCACTCCTACAGCTTGTTTATTAATTCAATATGCTGAAGCATAAAAATCCTTGCAGCAGTATGAATAAAAAGCAACAGATAATGCTCCACCTACTCAGCCACCTTGCCAGAGAGCATGCTTCAGAGTAAAGGTGGGAGGATGTATGTTGACTAGGGTTACCATATTTCAGCAAGTAAAAAAGAGGATGGGAGGAGCCCTGCCCTGGCCCCGCCCCTGCCCCTCCCACTTCCCCCTCCCCAGAACCCCCAACCCTCCCCCCACTCCTTGTCCCCTGACTGCCCCCTCCTGGGACCCCTGCTCATAACTGCCCTCCAGAACCCCACCCCCTACCTAAGCCTCCCTGTTCCTTGTCCCCTAATTCCCCCCTCCTAAGACCCCCCACACCCTAACTGCCCCCCAAAACCCTACCCCCTACCTGTACCCTGCCTGCCCAAAACCTTATCCACACCCCCACCAGAAAGCCCCCCCTGAACTCCCGACCCCTCCCCATCTCTTGACTGCCCCTTCCAAAACCTCCCTGCCCCTTCTCCGACCCCCTGGCTCCCTTGTTGTTGGCCTTCGCCTAATGTCTCTGTGAGCTTGCTCAGGAACGGCCTGAGCCGTTCGTCCCGGCACGCTGGGCAGCAGTGAGGGAGGAGCTCCAGACTGCCGGAGGCGATCTGCGAATGCAGGGAGGGAGGGAGTGATCTCTGCTGCAGGGGAGAGGAGGAGGGGCTCTCTCTGGCTGTCGGAGCCCCATGTAAGTGGCACCATCCGGCCGGCTGCCCTGTTAGCCGTGCGTGCTCTGCATGGGGGTGGGGGGGGAAGTCCGGACATTTACAAATTCCCCCCGGACGCTATTTTTAACTCAAAAAGCCGGACATGTCCGGGGGAATCCGGACGAATGGTAACCCTAATGTTGACTTATTTAAAAAAGGCAATGAAATCCTGTTAAGAGTTTAAAATGTTGTAACTAGAAGGTTCCATGGCAGCTGGAAATGACATCCGGAGCCTGAAAATCAGTTTTTCAGAGTTGTAAGCTCTCAATGAAGCCTTCAGAAAATAAAAAGTTCCTTTCTGAGTCAATATTAGAGACTTCATGCTATTATAGAAAAACAAACACACGCGGTCAATATTAGAGACTACTATAGAAATGAATATGGACTAAGAATATTGCAGTCTATGTTCTTTCTGTGATGCCTACCAAAAGCAATCCAGACTAATGAAGATACTAAGAATGATTCTGAAATCTGAGAAGGGAAAAAAATGTATATCCAGCATTATTTATAGGCATGGCAGTTGATATTTTTTAAACTGTTTATAAATAAGAACATAAGAGCGGCCTTACTGGGTTAGAACAAAGATACATCTAGCCCAGTATCCTGTTTTCCAACAGTGGCCAATGCCAGGTGCCCAGAGGGAATGAACAGAACAGGTAATCATCAAGTGATCCATCCCCTGTCGCCGATTCCCAGCTTCTGGCAAACAGAGGCTAGGGACACCATCCCTGCCCATCCTGGCTAATAGCCATTGATAAATCTATCCTCCATTAACTTATCTAGTTCTTTTTTGAACCCTGTTATAGTCTTGGTCTTCACACAGTCTCTAGCAAAGAGTTCCAGGTTGTGTGGAAAAAATACTTCCTTTTGTTTGTTTTAAACCTGCTGCCTATGGTGACCCCTAGTTCTTCTCCACACCAGTCATGATTTTATAGATCTCAATCATATCCCCCCTTAGTCGTCTCTTTTCCAAGCAGAAAAGTCCCAGTTTTATTAATTTCTCCTCATACAGCAGCTGTTCCATAATAATTTTTGTTTCCCTTTTCTGAACCTTTTCCAATTCCAATATATCTTTTTTGAGATGGGGTGACCACACCTGCACTCAATATTCAAGATGTGGGCGTACCATGGATTTATATAGAGGCAATATGATATTTTCTGTCTTATTATCTATCCCTTTCTTAATGATTCCCAACATTCTGTTAGCTTTTTTGACTGCCGCTGCACATTGAGTGGATGTTTTCAGAGAACTATCCACAGTGACTCCAAGATCTCTTTCTTCAGTGGTAGTAGCTAATTTAGACCCCATCATTTCATATGTATAGTTGGGATTATGTTTTCCAATGTGCATTATTTTGCATTTATCAGCCTTGAATTTCATCTACCATTTTGTTGCCCAGTCACCCAGTTTATTTTACCCTATTTATTTTATCCTATTTTTCTAATGTTTCCTTCTTAGTGGTTTTAATACAAATATATTTAATTTGAAATTCAAAGTTCCCTGTTGTACAACATTTCATTTTTATGGTTCAAGACGATTTCTATTTTTGAATTGAATATTTTTATTCGCTTTATTTTTGTTGACAAACATTTACATCCACATACTGTATAAATTAGTGTTCCATTTGTTCCTCTTGGGCAGCATATTTTACTCAAGCATGTAATTTGTTTTGGTATTGTTTTCTTCTGCAAATAATAATAAAAATAATCACTAAAAAGCTACATCAAAATAAGCATTCATTCTGCCTCTCATTCCATTGGGGGCACGCTGATTGCTAACTCCTTCTCCTCTTCCAGTTACTCCAGGTTGGAAACAACCAAACAAGTAGAGTCAAAGAAATCTACTGTTAGACCCTTGTTAACCTCATTTGTTTCCTGTGCCAGTCATTTTATTTCCTGTCTTCTAGCATGGCAGTTCCAACAGTTTCCCTGACTATGCTTCCCCCATCCCTAATAGTACCAGTTTTAGAGCTTGAACACTATCAGAATGTCATAAATGTTTCAGCATCTTGTGTAACTTATGCTTCAATAGCTGGTTGCTCTTACACTGTCACACAGGCAGGGAGACCAATCAGACAGTTTGAGATTTAAAGGGCCTCTGGTGGACACGCTCTCTCAGCCCCCCAGTCTCTGTTCTACCTCACAAGCAAACAGACCACACTGTTAATTTTTTGTTAATCATTTAAATAAAAGTTGTCAGGCAAAAATGACATATAAAACAGAAGAGGAAAGGAAAGAAAAAAAAATTCCAGTGCTATAGTCTTACACTGAAAATGGTGATGAGTTTTTCCTCAGGCCAAATTCTCCTCAATGAATTGGGCCCCTATATCTTTGAGGTGATATCTGCTCTCCTTCACTTTCCATCCCTAAATAGAGAGATGGGTCCTACTCAATCTAAGGCTATGTCTGCACTACACCTCACTGGTGGCAGTGTGTAGGATATATGTAGCTACAGACCACAATGAAAATCCTGCTGTGTCCACACTGTAACTACATGTGTTGGTGAAAGGCTCTGGCAGCAGGGAAAAGCTTCAGTAGCTCCCTACTGCTGGAACCTTTCACTATGGTGAGGAAAGCCTTTGACTGGGGGGAGGGATAGCTCAGTAGTTTGAGCATTGGCCTGCTAAACCCAGGGTTGTGAAATCAATCCTTGAGGGGGCCCACTTAGGAATCTGGGGCAAAATCAGTACTTGGTTCTGCTAGTGAAGGCAGGGGGCTGGACTCAATGACCTCTCAGCGTCCCTTCCAGTTCTATGAGATAGGTATCTCTCTCTCTCTCTCTCTCTCTATATATATATATATATATAAAATAATTGATATCAGTTCATGATTACATTTTACACATGCTAAACATGGTTTTACACTAGGTCCCAATTTTGATTTATAGAAGTGTGCATCTCTGTCTCAATGATACATCCTCACAATCCTTTCTGCATGCTATGGCTGTGCTCTGAGATGAATATGAAGATTTGTTCAAATTTTGGTGGATGGATGTTTCTCTTTAGATAGATTACATGATCTATTTTAACTCAGCTCTATTTTAACTTCATGCCTCATACTACATTGCTTGTGTAGTATGAGGCAAGAAGTGGGGGCTAGTGCCAATCCCTTCTATATTTGCTCCCTTATATTTAACAGTGCAAAATAAAATAGGGGAGGGATATGAGTGGAAAATGGACGTGTTTGAGGAAATGTGGAATTAAGCAAATTCCTTAGCATACTTCTGTAGCATTTAGCTACATCCTCTCCTTTTTAGCCTTATTTCCACTATTAGGGAAGAATAATTTGGCAGTCCACTGCAGCACACATTGTTGCCAGATTGGGTCCAATGTGCTCCCTGTTCTACTCATCATTTTTAGCTTGCACTTATATATACACAAAACTTCACATCTCTGCTGTGCAGGACCAAGCTCTTTCTCTCTCTCTAAACAGACATTTAATGACTTTTATTCCCTGTGTGATCAACTGCATAATTCAATTTTGTGAATCTTTTCAAAGGAGAACAAAATAAATTAGTTTTTTCTTGCCGTCTTATTAACCTTCATCTGTAGTGTTTATGTTTACTAGTTCTAAAGGCATGTCTCTGGATCCCTCATTACTATTGAGAGGTGTCCTTCAAAGACCACATTATACTTTATTTCATCCTTCTCTATAGTACTACGGTTGTTCAAATAAAAAGTCTCCATTACATATTGGAAAACAGATACTAAAAGTTAAAATTTATTGCAGTCTTAATACTAGGAAAGGGTTATATACAAACAGGAAAAAAATAGAAAAAGAAGATAGAATCCAGACCTGAAAAAACCCCCATAAATTACTAAGAAAACCCAACATTTACAGGTATGTTAATACACAAAAACACTAAGTTGTGTGTAAGTTAAGGCTGTCCTATATTCAAAGAAACTACCAAACTCAGAGAATTGATAGGTAAGATCCCATGGGAAGCACATTTAAGGGAAAAAAGGTTCAGGAGAGTTGGCAGCTTTTTAGAGAGACATAATTAAAGGCACAAGAGCAAACTATACCAATGCATAGAAAAGATAGGAAGAATGGTAAGAGACCACCCTGGCTTACCCAGGCAATCTTCAATGACCTGAAACTCAAAATAGAGTCATACAAAAAGTGGAAACTAGGTCAAATTAAGAAGGATGAATATAAATGAACAACACAAGCAGGTAGGGGCAAAATTAGAAAGGCCAAGGCACACAAGATTAAGCTAGCTAGAGACATGAAGAGTAACAAGAAAACATTTTAAAAATACTTTAGAAGCAAAAGGAAGTCCAAAGACGGGATAGGACCACTACTCAATGAGGGAAAGAAAATAGCAGAAAACAGAAACTGTGTCTCAGGACATTCTCATAAGCAAACTAGTGTCATGTGGTCTAGATGAAATTACTATAAGATGGGTGCACAACCGATTGAAAGACCTACTCAAAGAGTAGTTATCAATGGTTTGTTGTCAAATTGGGAGGGCATATCTAGTGGGACCACACAGGGTTCAGTCCTGGGTCCAGTACTATTCAATATTTTCATTAATAACTGCAATAATGGAGTAGAGAGTATGCTTATAAAATTTGCAGATGACACCAAACTGGGAGGGTTGCAAGCACTTTGGAAGATAGGTTTAAAATTCAAAATGAGCTTGACAAATCAGAGAATTGGTCTGAATTCAACAAGCTGGAATTCAATAAAAAAAATGCGAAGAACTTCACTTAGGAAGGAAAAATCAAATGCACAACTACAAAATGGGAAATAACAGTCTAGGTACTAGTACTGCTGAAAAGGATCTGGCTCTTGAAGTGGATGACAAACTGAATATGCATCGTCAATGTGATGCAGTTGCAAAAAAGGCTAATACAATTCTGGGGTGTATTAACAGGAGTATTGTATGTAAGACACAGGACGTAATTGTCTCACTCTACTCAGCATTGATGAGGCCCTGCTGGAGTACTATGTCCAATTCTGGGCACCACAATTTAGGAAAGATGTGGACAAATTGGAAAGAGTCCAGAACAGAGCAACAAAAATATTAAAAGGTTTAGAAAACCTGACCTATCTGGAAAGGTTAAAATAACTGGGCATGTTTAGTCTTGAGAAAAGAAGATAACCTTCAAATATGTTAAGGGTTGTTATAAAGAGGACAGTGATCAGTTGGTCTCCATGTCCACTGAAGGTAGGACAAGAAGTAATGGGCTTAATCTGCAGCAAGGGAGATTTAGGTTAGATATTAGGAAAATCTAACTATAAAGGCAGTTAAACTCTATAATAGGCTTCCAAGGGAGGTCGTAGAGTCCCAATCATTGGAAGCTTTAAAAACAATTTGGACAAACACCAGTCAGGGATGGTCTAGCTTTACTTGGTCCTGCCACAGTGCAGGGGGCTGGACTTTATTTCTCAAGATCCCTTCCACCCCAACATTTATTTGATTCTATGAAAAGGCAGCCATGGCCAAAGTGTTAAATGCTTTTTTTGTTTCAGCTTTCACCAAAAAGGTTAGTCGTGATCAGATGATTAACATAGTGAACATCAGTATAAATGGGGTAGGATCTGAGGCTAAAATAGGGAAAGAACAAGTTGAGAATTACTTAGACAAATTAAATGTCTTCAAGTCAGCAGGGCCTGATGAAATACATCCTAGAATGCTTAAGGAACCGGCTGAAAAGATGTCTGAGTGATTAGCAATTATCTCAGAGAACTGGAGGATGGGAGAGATCCCAGGGGACTGGAAAAGGGCAAATATAGTACCTATCTACAAAAAAGGGAATAAGCACAACCCAGGAAATTATAGACCAGTCAGCTGAACTTTGATACCCAGAAAGATAATGAAGCAAATAAAAAAAAAAGATTTGTAAGAAAGATAAGGTGATAAGTATTAATCAATATGGATTTTTCAAGAACAAATCATGTCAAACCAACCAAATATCCTTTGATTAGGGTAAGAAGTCTTGTGAATAAGGGAGAAGCAATAACTGTGATATATCTGAATGTTAGAAAGGCTTTTGACACAGTCAAAAACTGTTGTAAACTCCTCAAATGTAGTTAAAGGTCTAAATAGGGCCAACTTGTATCCAAATTTCACAAAAAAACTATTTCACTTGTAAATATTAAAAACACGGGATTTTTATATTATTACATATCTCTTGGTACATGTACTGGGATATACTGGCCCTTTAAGAATAGATGGGGCCAGACGACCCCATTTCCAGGAAGCTGAAACAAAGATCCAGGAAATGGCCTTGAAGAGAGGAAGCAGTCCTGGGGAATTAGTAGATGGATTGGGTAGCAGAGGACAGGACACCATACCTTTACTGGACTAGGAACAGGAGCACTGTACTGTAGGGTGGGGAAACGCTCTCTTCTCTTCCAGCCAATTTAGAAGTGCTCTCTAGAGGAGGGCAGCATATAGACAGCCTTCTCACTCAGAATAAGGGAGAAGATAGTAGAAGGAAGCTAGAGCCTGAAGGCTGAGCTCCAGAAAGAAATGGCTATGAGTGGTAACCCTGTGAAGAACAGATGCTGGCAGCAGAAGAGCTCTGTATGGGTGGCATAAGAGCCAGAAATAACTGTGAACTCTTGGGTTGCATAGCTGAACTTTATTTTTGAGACATTAAGTACTATGTGGAACTGTTTGTGGTCATTAAACCAGCCACAAGTGGCGAATGGTTCTATATAAAAGAAGGGCTTTGTAAAGCTCAAAAAGGGCCCAGGAGTGAGAAAGCTGAGGGAGGGCATTGCAGGGGGAGCTCTGGCCATGAAGTGGCACTCAGTAAGTGGAAGCCCTGTTACACTATGATTTCAAATTAGGAACAGCTCTCCCAGTTGAGTAATCTCAGTTCTTACTCACAACAAATAGTCACTTTGACTGTTACAAGGGATAAATTCCTGATTATTAATGAAAGTAGCTAAGGGAAAGGGCCTGACCAACAGGAGTTTAGAAAATTTATTCAAAGCTGTTAAAGTAATCTGGATGAATAGGTGATTTTTTTTATTATTATTATATCTGGTGACCTAAATTTCATCTTAAACCAACAATTACTATGATTAGCTATGAACATCTAGGATTCCAGTCTTGTTCAAGTTTTACCTAGTGTTTGGATGGTCTATTGCAGGGGTTCTCAAACTAGGGGTCGGGACCCCTCAGGGGGTCGTGAGGTTATTACATGGGGGGTCATGAGCTGTCAGCCTCCACCCCAAACCCTGCTTTGCATCCAGCATTTATAATGGTGTTAAATATATTAAAAAGTGTTTTTAATTTATCAGGGGGTCGCATCCAGAGACTTGCTATGTGAAAGGGGTCACCAGTACAAAAGTTTGAGAATCACTGGTCTATTGTTAACCCAGTTGATCACATCTTTTAATTGTGACACATGATAATAAGCCAAATTAGGGAAAGCTAGTCCACCCCACTTTGTAGGCTTATACAGAACTTTAGAACTCATCCTTTGCTTTTATGTATTACATGAATTTTAACAGCCATCCAGCCATGTTTTTAATGTCATGATAAAGACTCAGTTGCAGAATCAAATCACTGATGAAGATGTACAACTCAGAAAACATGCAGATTGACTTTTAGAGCCCAAGCTGACATTGCAGGGCTGGCAGTTAGGGAAAAAATTGTGTGAAAAAGGCAGAAATTTAATATGAAGTTATTGAGAGACAAACATGGAACTCCCACAATGCCATTTTTATAGGTTACTTTTCAGAAAAGAACTGCTTAAGTGCTTTTCGTAGTGAATTGCAATGTTATCTGATTTCAACAACTTTAACTCTTCTGGGAAAATATATTCACAGTAACTTTAGGGCAATGAACTTTGTCTGCTTGTCCATCACTAGCCCACTGTTGACACTATATAAAATAATAACAAAAAAGAATTTTCAGAAATCAAACCAGTGATTTTGGATTTCTTTTATCACTTATTTTCTATATTAAAATTTTAGATAAGGTATGTTTATCTAGAATGCAAAGAAATAGCTAAATAATAATGGAATTTCATATTTTAAAAACTTTTGCTTATTCTTGTTTTTTCTTTGCAAAGCAGAAGGTGCTAAATTGGATTGCTAAGAATTCTAGTGGGAATGTCTGAGAAATACATTAGAAAAGGTCTTGTGCATAAATATCTTGCTGGAAGACACATTTTCTATTTCAGAGTTTAAATATGCTGTCCTACTAAAAAGAACTGTTACAATAGTTGTGCTGTTTCAGTAAAACTTGAACACTCTTGTTGGTACTTGTCTCTAATGCAATAACTTTTAAAGACTGATGATTTCAGAGAATATTGTAAGCATCAGTGGGAAGAACCCTATTGATTTTGGTGACAACTGAAAAGGAACAATGGAAAAGTCTGATATCCATACTTAGTGCTGCAGGCAGAGTCGCATTCTGACATCAGAGGTAACTCAGCCAAATTATCACTCCCTCCCTCTCCAGGTTATTTTCATACTTAAGTACCATTGGTTGAAATGAGTCAATAAATTAAACAGCAGGTCAGGGCTGAAGTACTTTGACAGATTTAGGAGGGCACAGGAATTTCGGACTCGAATAGTGGGGGCTGCTTCAGATCAAGAGCTATATTGGCTGAATAGGATTGAGGCTGGAGATTTGCATTTTGGCTCCATCCACTCTGTGCTCAGACAAGATCATTTATCTTTGCTCAGTCAAAACTGTTTTAGATCATCTAAACAGTACCAATGTGGTGCACTGGCAAGGGGACAGATGACCAAGCCAAGAAGTAGGGTTAAGGTTTAAGGTTAGGGTTACTGGAGGAAGTGAATGATGACAGCACTATGCTGTAAAACGGGTACAGGTATAGCGATAGAGACTGCATTCCTGCCTCTTCCACCAGCTCAGCCATAAGCACCAAAATAGGTGACTTTCTAGTATCTATGAAAGCTCAAAATTTAGGATCTACTGTCAATTACCCCTTCAGTTAAGGCACAATGCTACCCCAGCTGAAATATGTCAGAATTTAACCTATGCTTCAGAAACCATCAACTAATACTTTGGAGCCATCCAGTTATGACTGGTTTCAGAGTAGCAGCCGTGTTAGTCTGTATCCGCAAAAAGAACAGGAGTACTTGTGGCACCTTAGAGACTAACAAATTTATTAGAGCATAAGCTTTCGTGGACTACAGCCCACTTCTTCGGATGCATATAAGGAGGATGATAGAGAAGTTGCTGGCTGAACAACACCCCTTGTATCAGGATAGCATAGGATATTTTCAGGGGTGAAAGTAGGCTGGTACAGTGTACCGGTAAGAAGTGGCCGCCAATACCGGCCCGTACGCAGCCGACATTAAAGCACTATCGCGGCAGCGCTTTAAGGACCCTCCCTTGAAGCGCTGCCATGGCAAAGGACCCTCCTTGCCAGTGCTGCTACGGAAGCGCTTTAACGTTGTTGACCCTTCCCTGCCCCCTGGGCTGCCAACAGGGGGGAAGAGTGGGGAAGGGGAACAGGCAGCTGCCCTGGGGCAGCGGCTGGAGACCCGGGCCCTTTAAATCACCACTGGAGCCTCGGGCAGTGCGGGACAGGCAGTGCCAATGAGCTGGCTGGTGGATGCTGACCCCCCAGCCCTGCCCCTTCCACCCGAGACTCCACCCCTTCCGGGGGCCGGAGCTGGCCCCAGTACCGGTAAGTGCTTAATGTTACTTTCACCCTGGGATATTTTTGACATCATTTTTTTAATTTGGTTCATGTCCTGACATTTTAGATTTAGATATAAAGAAGAAACTATTCCAGGCTCTTGATGATTTGATAACTTTTAAAAATAAAAATGAGAACTTGTCAGAAACTTTTTGACACAGCTTTTTCTTTTTTTGGGGGTGGGGGGAAGAAGAGGGGATGGAAAATGCCAATATGTTAGAACTGTAACTTTTAGCAGAAAATATTTGTTTTGATTAAAGTTTCATTAGTAAGATCAGGATGAGCACAGCTAGAGAGAAAACAAAAGAGACAGAGATCCAACTCAGAATAGCTAATATCCTAATGTTTACAGCACCCACCTAAGATGTGTGAAACCAAAGTTAAAGTCCCTGAACCAAATCAGGCAGAACAAAGACTTGAACTTTCATCTCCCACTTCTAAGGAAAGGGTTCTAACCACTAGGCTATTAGTTCTTTTTCTTATTAGTTCATGAAAAATTTCTAATGGTCTCAGTTTTATTCCAGTGGGGAAAAATTAATTTCAAAACTTTGAAATCTTTCATGAAATAGAATTCTTGTTTTCCAGTCAGCTCTAATTAAAACCCATCCAAAACCAAAATGATGCTCAGTAACATATCCTAACCCACATACATGGGCATGGGCTATCTTTTATTTAATGTTGTACAGTACAATAGTGCCCCCAATCTTTATAAACAAACAGATTAATTAAAAAAAAATACTAACCTCCCCATGCAACTCAGTTGAGCCCAAAAACCTGCACATACATATGACACTTGTAGAATGCCCTGAAGGTAAACCAATAAGGACTATTTCAAATCAATATTGAGGGACCCTCATGGACAAAACTACACAAAAGCAGCTTCCGGTAGAGATCCAGCTTGAACATGTCTGCTCATTACAACTGCAGTTGTATTACCCAGGAAAAAAAGGGAGTCTCAAGTAAGCAGATGCAAAGCCAGTAAGATAATGTTAACATCTTGTCTGAGTGAAGAATGTCAAATGGTTGTCCCACCATAAAGATAATATTTTTGTTGCCATTTTCATGACGTTATTGACTCATCTGTGGATTGGTTTAGGATGAATCAATGTATTTCCTTTAGTTAGGTTTCAATCAGTGTTTATAATAATTAAATATAAGACACAAAGGCCTCCCTCAAGGTTCAGGTTTAATCAGCAGAACATATTCACAGTCCATTTGCTTACCTCCCTTCTTTCCCCAGTTCCCTGTCAACCTCCCAGTCCTGACTTTTTTGAGAGGGTGGGGCGGCCGGGGGGGGGGGGGGGGGGGGGGGAGACCGCGTAAGTGTCTGGGGACAATTCTACCCCACAGCAGACTTAAATAAATAAATAAATAAAAAAGACGGGTTCCTGGCCTCTTAACCTGGGTTTCCAGGAAGATGTTTATTCCCTCATAGATGAAAAGGGTTGTGGGGTGGAAGGAAAGCTGACAGGAAAAGCATTGCTGTTTCCTATCCCGCCTCCTCATTAATGCAGGGTATGGTAGGTGCCGTCCAGCTCCTATCTACTATGCTGAATCCTGGGCAGGCTTCCCCCTCCTCCATAATGCATGCAATTTGGCTGCCTACACCACCTCTCTTGGCTGCCATGAGGGAATCCTATATTTCTATTGGTGACAATGGGAGTTTTGTCTGACTCAGGAGCCCTGAATAGGACATTTAAAAGAGTCATGTTTATTTTGGCTCTGTGCAAAAAAGGATGTATAATATCTGAGAAAATGAGATACTAATTTGCTGTCTGCTCAGTATAAAGGAGACTTTAACACAAATACAGCTCCAGGAAAAGGGTTGTCAGTTTCACCTTTTTATTTAACTATCTCCCTCTCCTTCAGAGAAATAGTATTTCTCCAGGAAAAACGTAGAATACATTTCGCAAGGACATATCACTACACTATAAAAACAAACACTAAGCAACACAAGCATGAGATGTCATTTAAGAATGATATAAATACTACATAAATGTGGGAAGATAATAGTTTGCTAGACAAATGAAATGCTGTAATCAGTTTTAATTTAAAAAACCCTAATCTAAACAATATCATTCACTAAAAAGAACAGTTATTTATATCACCATAAATGTAAATTTACAGAAGTTTCTGCTTACTCAAACATAGCACACCATGTGATGTATTACTTTATTTTCTAATAAAATTCAAAGATGCATTAGTTTTATTAGAAAATAGCAATTCTCTTTAAAAATCACCATATCATATACATACTTAATGAACCAAATATAGATTCACTGATGTATCTTTAGCCTAATTGCCACAAAGTGAATATTCTGATTGATTTGTATATATCCAGGATTTCTGAAAATTGTTTTCATTTATCAACACAGAAAAAAAAATCCTTGTATATTTGAATTTATATCTGAAATAAAACTAAGTGCAGCAAACTCTCAGTAAAGAGCACCTAGGATAACTGCATAGGGTATATCATCTCCCTGTGTCTGTGCATGGAGGGATATCTGTGTTCATGGATAAGCCCATGACAGCCCACACTGTTAACCTCCATCTTTTTCCTCCTGAAGCCAGTATTGCCAACACCAGGCCTTCAAAATTAATAAGACCACTCTGTGAGCTGGTGCAACAGCACCCCGTTTGGTTAGATGGAGTATTGCACTGAGTTTGCTCGATTTGGTGGGGCGGTCAGTCAGCTCCTCTTGCCTGAGTCTCTATGGCAGTCCCATTCTGGGCTATGAAGGGTGCTGATTTCAGTCCCTCTGGGGTGTGTGGATTTTCCTCTTATACTTGGCAAAGTCAGCTGGTCCTGGTAGTCAGAGGATCTGGAAATCCCTTTGGTTTTTAAGTCTCTGAGTCGTCTGTAGGGGAACTCAAATTTGTGTAGGCTTCTCCGGCCTGTAGATCTGATCATGCCTTCTCTCGGTAATGTCTCTGGGCAGCTACTCAGCAGCTTGCTGGCACGAGTTTCCTTCTCCAGCCTGCTTGCTCCTCTGGCAGCCGCCCTATCCCTCTGCTTCTCAACTCTTTTATTCTCCAAGCTGTTGTGAGGTTGCCAATCAGTATTGGCCAGTAATTCCTCCCCTTAACCATTTGTTTGCCAGGCCAGCATGGGGCCTATACACCCCATGACACACATACCTCAAAAAAAAAATCACAAGAATATCTTAAAATCATGAGTATTTAAAATTACATTTCTTTTTGCCTGTCTTCTCATTACTTTCAACTTTAGGAAGAAGATGCCAGCTCCCAAAGTGAGTGTGAGGTCAATTTTCAACCTTAACCCCATTCTCTCGCGCTCTCTCTCACACACAGGCCTCTTGATTCACTGTTCAGAGAGGACTCCACTTACCCTCTCAATTCATAGTATGTGGGAAGCATCTGTTCTATCCCTCCTATCTATACTGGATATGCAGCTGCTCCACTTAGATTCTTGGTCTATGATCCTTCACAGTCTCCTGTCCACATTTACATTTTGACTCCTCCTCTGCTCACACATCCACATCATTTCTAAATTCTGCCACTTCTTTTTCAACAGCTCCAGAATCTATTCTTTTCTGTTTCCCAACACCGTAAAATCTCTTATTCACATTGTCTTTACATCCTGTCTGAATTACTGCAACTTCCCCAGGCTCTGGCCTCCCAAACACACACATTGCCTCTCTTCAGTCTATACAAAATGCTGCCACTAAACTTATCTTCCTTGCCAATCAAGTTAATCATGTAAATCCCCTTTTTAAATTCCTCCATTGGCTTCCCATATGATAGCATATCAAATTTAAGCTTCTTGCTAACACCTTCAAAGCTACATAACTCTGTCCCTTGTCAAGGTTTGTATTGTCTATGTCCCCTGGGCTCTGCCACATCTCCCACCTATGTCTGGTTATTTGTCACATTTCACAGAATCACCTCTGTACCTTCTTTCATGCAACCCCCTATGCATGGTATGACCTCCCTGAGCTCATTTGCAAAGCTGTTTGTATGTCTGATGGATTGCAATATGAAAATACACATTCTGGAGATCAAGAGCAGTGTAACAGTCTTTCAGGTGTAGGGTTGGGATGATTATTGCTAAATTCCATTCTGAACTTCCCCCTTTTGATGTAAATGGTCAGTGCCCTGAGATGTAGGATAGATGTAGGATATTCTTGGGAATAAGGAAATACCTGAAGTAAAATCCTTTCCTTTTCAGGTGGTGTGGTTCCTGCACTATTGCACTGAGAGCTAGAAGTGATTGTACTCCCTGTTCTAACCTGCTGTTGTGAAAGGTGCTCCTAAATAGGGATGGGGGGGAGGGAGAAGAAGACAGAGGGTAGAATAGGGAGTGATATTGCACTGTATAACACACTACACAAACTCTTTTATCTTTGGTCTGTTACTGTAATGCAGAAGTCATGGAAGTGAGACAGTCCATCCTCAACGGGAGGAGTTAGGTTAGAAATATCTGAAATAACTGGTAAACTGCTTCCAGGCATTGAGTCAATTTTGTTGCCTGGAAGATGAGGGAGGCAGGGGCAATGATGTGTCAGTTAATGATAGGCTTCTTCCAGAGAATTTTTGCAGCTCCCTGAGAAGTTGTGTGAACCTGGATTGATGACACACAGGCTGCTTTTGGTACATTTGAAGTGTTTGCATTTTGGGGCTGGTATGTATACTCTCAATGAGCATTGCCCTAGAAGATCATGGAATAAATTACAACCCTCAAAGGGCAAGTCCTCAATAGTCATTTGTAATTCTCTAGGGATATCACAGGAGAACCAAGAGTATCTGTGCATTAGTATAGCTGTTCCCATTGATTTAGATGCCGTATCAGCTGCTTACAGAGCAGTCTGCAATTATGTTTTCACTACCAGCTGCCCTTTAAGATGGACCGAAACTCCTCTTTAGAGTTTATAAATAAATTTTTGCATTGTATTATAGTTTATGAAATCATACCTGGCTAATACCTCTCAGTAATTAGAAATCCCCATCTGCAGCCTAGAGATGGAATAACATTTTCTGCCAAAAAGGTCTAATCTTTTAGGTTCCTTATGCTTAGAGTAGATCCTAGCTGAGTCTGGCAAGATCTCATTTGCAGCTGTAGCTACAAGAGATCCCAGAACTGAGTAAATATAAGGTTACACAGACCCAGTGAATAGTACCCGGTAATGTCTGTCTGCACATTTCAAAGTGCGACCCAGTGAAGCTGGTATCTGCCACAATATTTTAGCAAAATCTAAAGGAGAGCTAGACATCCTAGTACCAAATGTGCAAGATGTCCAATAATCTATGTGGCCTGTCCTGAACTTCATCCACAGGGATCCCGAGTGTCAAGGCTACTGTCCTCATTAACTCCTGAAAAACCTTGTAATCATCAGGAGTAGATGTTGAAGTTTCTGGAATTTTAAACAGAAACTATCAAAAAAACTAAACCAAACCTCTTACCACTAACTAAAAACTAACTATTTACACTAATATTACAAGACAAATGATAGTATACCAAGAGACGTGATAAGCTCTGCCTCTTAACTGTGGGCAGCGAGAAGCAACTGGAGTTGGTTGGTGCAGCCCCACCTTTTATGCCCTTGGCTGCAGGCACAAGGGTTGGCAGGGCACATGTGCCACTCCAACAGGTAGCACTGACTAGAAAAGACTCTGGCAACAGTGCAATATGTATATGGACAATCACTCAAAGAAGAAAGGTTACTTACTTGTACAGTAACTAGTGTTTTGTCCCGATGTGTACTCCACTTTAGGTGTGTGTGTCCCCATATCGTGCTAGTTCTCAAGGTACTCAAGACTGAGTCACCTTGTTACGCCCCTGCCTCCAGCATGAGGGAGACTTGCTTGTGTTTAACTGGGCATCAGCTCCCTGATATCACCAGACTGTTAGCTACCCAAGCTCTATCCTCTGAGCTATGTTAGCCCTGCCTTTGCCTGCCAGATTAACAACAGGGATACCCCAGTCATTAAGCCCATTTCAAAGCATTCCTCTGTAGTGTCCAGCCCCTTTTCCACAGAACACACTCAAAAATTCTGGGTCTGCTGTCCCTAGGAGAGCAGTATATACACCAGCTTGTATGATTCAGTTTGTACTATCAGCTCCTTGTTTAATATCACTGCACCAAAACAAAGTAAGTGACAATAATGGAAACAAAAGGGTTATATATAAAACAAAATCATAATATGCTTTCTAGACCCTAAGCTTAACAGGCTAACCTCCTGTCTAAAGAAATTTATCTCACCCCAAATGTCTTCTTCAGCCTTTTCAACCAAAGCTGGCTGAGATCACATTTTCATGAATGTAAATGCACTCCCATTTACTTCCTAGGTGAAGCATGACAGGGTGTCTTCTCTGTTCTACAAATATAGAATAGTAAACCCCTGAAAGGTATCTCCAGGTAAGGCTCTCTTCCTCTGCTGTGTGCTCTTCCTTGTTGACTTCATAGCTCTCTGTTGATTTCATATGTAAATGTGCCTCCATTGTGTTAACTTACAATGCTAAAGCTACATTCTGACAGAGAGACAGGCAAATAAACATCTTTTATCTGACAGGAAACCTGTTTCTCTACCTCTGCTGTGATACAGAATCTAAGATTTTCAGTATACATGCACATAATTCCTTATATTGTATCTGTACCTATATTTCACGATGATATTAATGACCAAAGTGACTCTGGTTTTCATTTAAGACATCACATGACATTCTTTGATGAGCCAGAATGTACATACCAGAATCAGGATATTCTTACAACCCCCTTGCCAGTTCACACTGAGGGTTTCATGAATCACTACTCCTCTGATCACAGGTTTTTGGTAGCAGGGGAAGGAGGGTAAGTAGTAGAGCATGCATAGTGACAAAACATCTTGAAGGCCCAGCTACTTTACAAGTAAGTAACCTCCCCTTCTCCTTCAAGTAAGTGTCTCTACGTGCGCTCCACTTCAGGTGACTGTAGGGTGACCAGATGTCCTGATTTTATAAGGAAAGTCCCAATTTCTGGGTCTTTTTCTTATATAGGCTCCTATTACCCCCCCACCCCCTGTCCCGATTTTTCACATTTGCTGTCTGGTCATCCTAGGTGACTCCCAAAGCAGTGTCCACATTAAGGGGGCAGGTGCTGAGGAGTCCTGCCTAATATATATTGGAGAACAGTCATCCGAAAGGCTGCATTAGAGCTGGAAATATACACCACAGGGTACTGCTGGAAAAAGGTATGAACAGATGAGTAGGTGACAGGTTTACAGATATCTATGATGGGGACATTCTTGCCCAAAGCAACTGAGGTGGATAGTGCCCTAGTGAAATGGGTTGTCACCCTATAGGGAGGATGCACTTTTCAGAGTTTGCTACAGGCCAAAATGCATCCCAAAGCCCATTTTGGGCAGAAATGGGGTTCCACTAATTTTGTCTGTGAAAGATACAAAGAGCCTAGGAGAAACTCTGAAGGGTCTAGTTCTTTCTAGGTAGAATGCTAGTGCCCTCCTGGATTGTCTTTGGGCAGAAACAGGGGTTCTACTGATTAAGTCTGTGAAGGACACAAAAAGCATGTTCTTTCTAGGCAGAACACTAGTGCCCTCCTAACATCCAGGAATTGCACACTGGTTTCTTTCCTAGAGTTGTGCAGTTTAGAGTAGAAGATGAGTTACTGAATGTCCTGGTGAATGTGGAAGTCTGGGAGATCTTGGGGAGAAAAGGCACATGAGGACTCGAGGACTTTCTGTAGAATAAATACCAGTTTGTTTAGGTAATATTTTTCAGGCATAGATGGTTCTGAGCCCATCCTGAAGGCATCCGGAATGTAATCAGGTGTAAAGTGTCACAAATGTACAGTCACCATGTGATCCAACAACTGAACGCAGGTTCTCGCTGTTTTTTGAGGACTTAACTGAAGCTCGGAAATGAGATTGGACATTATGACAAATCTGTCTGACAGTACGTGTGTCCTGGTGGTTTAGGAGTTCAGGGTGGCCCCAATTAACTCAATACATTGGGTAGGTATCAAAGTGGATTTTTCTCTGCTGAGTGTTAGTCCCAGTGTATTGAAAAGAGGTAGGGCCTTTTCAACTGCTGATTGTACCTCATTGTAAGAACCATCTTTGAGGAGTTCATCATCTGGTAAGGAAAGATAATCACTCCTAACTATTCAGCTGGACAGCCACCACTGACAGAAACTTCATGAATACTCTTGGGGCAGTAGAGCGCTTCAGTGCCCATCCCGCCTTCTTCTTGGGCTCCAGGAAGTATTTGGAGTAGAGTCTTTTTCCAGTAAGGGTGGGTAGAGAGGAAGGATGGAGTTGAAGTGAATGGTATAGCCTGATGTGACGACTTCTACCACCCACCGGTTCAAAGTGATTCATTCCCATGGGTGCATGAAATCGGAAAGATGGTCCCCATAAGGCAGGAAATGGGAAGTAGAAAGGTGGTGGAGTGCAAGATCCAGATAATGTGCTCTCAACCAATATATCAAAATGGTGGTTTGATGCAGGTTGGTAGCTGGGCAACCACAGAGGTGGAACCTAAGTCTTTTCTTGGATGGTTCTATGGCCCTTTATATATTTGAAACTGCCACAGACAAGAGAAGGTAATGAGGCCTTGGCAACCAGTTGTCCTTCAGCGATGAGTGCCTGGAACCGGTCTCTTTGTTATTGTGGAAGATATTCAATAAAATGAGTGAAATTTATTATAGTTTGTGTAATTATATTGAGCAATTACATCTTGGTAATTTGCTACCCTAAATTGTAATAAGGCTGAGGAATAACTTTAATGACTGAAAAGGTCCAGCCGCTTATACTCTTTATCATGTGGACCTGGAATCATGCTGTTTGTTTCATTCATAGTATCAACCACCAATCAATTCAGGATAGTCAAATAGGTATTCTGTGCCACTGGAGTGAATATTTCTTGTCCATTCTCTTCCAAGTGGGTGGGACAGAGGCAGGTGTTTAACACATTGTTCTTGATGGCTCTAGCAAGTCGTCATTTATTGACAAGGCCATCCTGCCCTAGGAGGTGGTATGAAGGATTTTCACCAGGTTATGCTGTGACTCCTGTACCTCTTCCAGAGGGATTTGCAGAGACTCAAATATTCTTTACATGAAGTCTTGGAAAAGTTTGAAGTCATCTGCATAGGAATGTGGAGGAGGCATTACAGCTTCATCCGGTGAGGAAGAGGACTTATTAGTGGGTGGTGTTGCCTTTCTACCAGCCCACAGTTCTTGGTTAGAGAAGGGTAGAGATGGGGGGGGGGGTCCCGAGGAACAAGTGGCTCTCTCCCCTGGTGGTCCTTCCTCAGAGAGTGTGCTCTTATAATACTGGTCTCCATATGCGGCCCAGGACTCCAGAAGGGACACTGAGGTAGGGCATAGGGGAAGGGCAATGAACCCCAAAAGAGGTTATAGCAAGGAGGCTGTTCAGGGACTCACATGTGTCTGGTTCCTGCTGACCCTCTTTTCAAAATAGACTTCTGGGGAGGAGGTCTGAATGGGAAGATGATGGAATCCTGAATGGACATATCCAAGTCAGAAAAGGTGTCTTCCTCTGTACTGGCTGGCACTGCATGGCTGGTTCAGAGCCATATATTACCATAAGTACCGGATGAAGCTGCACACCAAGAGACTTTTCAGAGCAGGGAGCACTAAAAGTCTTCTTAGTCAGTGCAGGAAGCTCAGTACAGGAGGATCTTGGACCTCAACTATATCCATACCAGGATACAATGTCTCCTTGCTAACAGATTTCTGAGGCTATTTATCACTTTTCTTCAAAGCCTCTCTATCAGGAGGCTTATGTCTCATCTTTTTTGAGGACTCTGAGCTACTCTCTGGAGATGCTCCATGGTTCTTGCCCCCTAGAGTGGAGCAATGGAAGTTGAAGGGGTGCTCTAGACTAGTCAAACCTGCTGAACAGACAGGGCAGTCAGGCCCCAAGTTGGAGGAGGGTCTCATAGAATGCTCCATGAGGAGCAGCTTAAGTCTGTCCTCCTTCAGTTTCCTGGATTTGCTTCCAAATCCAATGCAGATCTTGCACATTGATGGGATATTTATCTCCCCCAGATATTGGAGACAACTAGAATGAATGTTGTTGAGAGGTAAATACCTTCTATGGGTCAGGCAGCATTTAAGACCAAGGGTTTGGGGCATAATCATCAAGAAAAAAAAAAAAAAACCACCTCAAACAAAGAAAAAGGCTCTAAGTGATGTGGGAAGCCTGACCTCAAAAAAATGAGGGGACCCTCTGGGGGAAAAAAAAAAAAAAAAAAAAAAAACCCACAAAAAGTGTGCAGGTAAGTTCAAAAATAAAATAAATTTAATAACAAATACCATAAAAATAAAAGATTTAGGCAAAGATGTCTGGCTAAGACTAGAGGTACACTAATCCATGGACACTCCAGAGTTCCCTTTCAGGCAGTGGGCAGCTGAGAAAGAACTGGAGCAGCGGCAGGTCTGCCCTGCCCTCAGATAAGAGCAAGCGGGTGTACAGAGCACAGGTAGCACGGACCATGCAGATACCACTACCAAAAATCTCTCATCTGAGGTGCACATGCACACCTAAAGTGAAATAAATAGGAATAATTACGAAAAGAAGAATGAAGGTTGATAGTAACCTGCAAAATATATAAACTCATGTATTGCTACATGGCTGCAAAAAATGGACCAATTGTGATTTTCAGATCCCTGCATACACTAAGGCATCACATCAGAGCAGGCAGATAAAAGTCCACTGCAACCACACGTAGATTATTGTGTTCTGTTCCGGACACCACGTTAATAGAAAAAAAAATGGAATAAGTATAAAAAAGCTACACAATTGATGATAGAGCTAGAGGGATTAATTTATGAGGAAAAATTAAAAGAACCAAATACATACTATACATTGGCTAAGCAATAGCTAAGAGCAAGAAGGAGACAGAAAAACATAACTATCCACAAATAATGAAGGATCTAAACACTAAGGCCCCAACTCAGGAAAACCACTTTGAGACATTCTTAACTTTAAAACATGCTTAAGACCATCCCTATTTAACAAAGCATGTAAGTACACACTGACATCCTATTGACTTCAATGGGACTTAAGTATGTGCTTAAGTGCTTTGCTGAATACAAGTGATTTTAAGCATGTGCCTAAAGTTAACTCTGTGCTTAAGTAGTTTTGCTGAATTAATATCCTAGAAGGGAACAGAATTATTCCATGTTATACATAGAAATATAAGCAGAAGTAATGAGATGAAATTAGAAGAGAGAAAGTTAGGTTTATCAAGAAAAACTGATCAACAATGAAAAGTATGAGGCAAGTCAACAATGTCACCTGGGATTTTAAAACTAAATTTGACAAAATATTAGAAACTGTTTACTCCTGGGAACAAGATTGCATCGGCAAGAAAACAGACTGCATGATCTAAAAGATCCTTTACATTTCTAATGTCTATGATTCTATAATTATTTAAAGACAGTTCTCAGTGCAAGATAACATCAATGTCATCCACAATCCCCAAAACACTCATGACAAAATTCTGATTTATTTACATGTATGAGGAAAAAAAACCTTGGACACTATTTTAAATATAGAGCACAACTCTTGCACCCAATTACCTATTCCCCAAAATCAGGTCAATTTACACTGTAGATCTTGCACAGATTCAGCTGCTGAAATGAATTCTAGAGTGGGGCTTTCAAATCAAGGGTGTCATCAGAGTTTAGCATACAACTTCCTAACAAGAAAAACACTGCCGAACACTGCATGTTCCTTGCCCAGTACTCTTCATAGGGGTTGTGTAAGAATCTTCAGGAAGGCTAGAATAGAGGTGAAAAGTAATACTCGTTTTGCATTTATTTTACACTGATTCATGGGATGCGGGGGGAAAGGGGAAAGAATCTGGCCATTAATATTAGGAATATTTTCCTTATTAACCTTTCAAATAAATTAATTTGAATATTTAATCATTTAAATTAATGTTAATATAATCATGTAAAATAATAATTTATCTATTACTATTTGAATATATATATATATACACACACACGCACACACAAGTAGTAATAGATACACACACCTCTGATAAATGTCTTGATGATCTTATTCAAGGAATAAATCCTAGAAACAATGTGTATTTTTATGTAGCTTTTTTGATTTTAGCAAAATAAAATGGGTAAAAACAGGCAGAAGAGTTCATTTAGCAGACCTATATGAAATCAGTCCTTCATTATATTTGAGGAAAGGCACAGCTGTGACTTGACTTTTCATGTTTTTTCCAAGACTAACAGCCACCTACCTGCTGCTGTACTGGTACTTGCTGTACTACCTGCGTGGGCACTGCTGCCTGGCCAGCCACAGATGTCTGTAAAGTCACTGTTGAACCTGTGTCCGACACAGTCTCTGATGTCTGCATCGTGGTCTCTGAATAAAATTAAAATGTAAAATCAAGGTTACCCCATGAACTTTTTTGCTTGTTGTCACTTATACTTATGTTAATCTTAAAAAAGAGTAACATTTGCCCAAATTCCAATCTGGGGATTAGCTAAAAGATTTTCCCCCCTGCCATCACATGGCTATGTGCACATTTCTTCCGCCCGCCCCTCAGCTGCTGTATCCTAAAATATAAGGAAATCTGTACGTAGTGTTATACAGGTTATTGCTCTACTTATGGCCTGCTGCACAGAAACAAAAACTGAGAACAGAGTACTTCAAGCGTTAGATGCCAACAATAAGTAATTTTTCCTAGTTTACCTACCAGCCTGCTTTATAACAGTGTATGTTAGTTCAGTAGCAAGGTGCTTTTGAACCTATTTACTGCTGTGAAGTAAAGAACTTTTAGAGAAATTAACCTGATTCTTCTCCACTTGTCATGGGATAAATTAGCTTCAACTCCATGAAAGTCATTGGAAGTTACGCCACAGTAAAACTCATTTGAGAGGAGAATCAACCCCTATATCTTTGCATAATAGTTAAATCTGGACACTTGAAGCTATCTATACAGCAGCCATTATAATTAGTCCTAGAAACTGTATTTTCTATTTCATTTTTATTTAGCCAGTATTAAACATGCCTTCTTATAAAGCCTCCCCATTAACCACTGTATTGAACTGAACACATCAAACACAATTCATATTGACTGTCCTTAATTCTAGAGAACTGTAAGTAATTTCTACAAAAAGGCATTTTTAAATGACGGCGTATCCCAGATAGTCAGTTTTCAGAAAGTACTGACATAAAATGAACAAAGTATATTGAAAAAGTTCAATGAGTAAAATATGTAATACCAGATTTTTTTATTTTTTTTTACTTTTTTCTTTCTGAAGAGTCGCCATGTGGAAGGGATTTCCCCCCTAAGAATGCAGGCTCAAACACTCACATATTTAAATATTTAGGGGCATCTTCTGCTCTCACTTATGCCCCAAATATCTCTATTATTTAATAATCTTAATGAATAGAGATGTATCTGCCTTATTTGTAGTCTGTGATTCAGGCAGGAAATCAATCATGAAGGAACAAATCTGGAGACTGTGGCCTGGTCTACACTACGACTTTAATTCGGATTTATCAGCTTTAATTCGAATTAACCCTGCAACCGTCCACACAACGACGCTATTTATTTCGATGTAAAGGGCCCTTTAAATCGATTTCTGTACTCCACCCCGACGAGCGGAGTAGTGCCAAAATCGATTTTAGCAATTCGAATTAGGGTTAGTGTGGCCGCAATTCGATGGTATTGGCCTCCGGGAGCTATCCCACAGTGCATCATTGTGACCGCTCTGGACAGCAATCTAAACTCGGATGCACTGGCCAGGTAGACAGGAAAAGCCCCGCGAACATTTGAATTCCATTTCCTGTTTGCCCAGCGTGGAGAGCACAGGTGACCACAGATAGCTCATCAGCACAGGTAACCATGCAGGCTGATAATCGAAAAAGAGCACCAGCATGGACCGTGAGGGAGGTACTGGATCTGATCGCTGTATGGGGAGAGGATTCAGTGCTTGCAGAACTTCGTTCTAAAAGACGAAATGCAAAAACTTTTGAAAAAATCTCCAAGGGCATGATGGAGAGAGGCCACAATAGGGACTCAGATCAGTGCCGCGTGAAAGTCAAGGAGCTCAGACAAGCCTATCAAAAAACAAAGGAGGCAAACGGTCGCTCCGGGTCAGAGCCGCGGACATGCCGCTTCTACGCCGAGCTGCATGCAATTCTAGGGGGGGCTGCCACCACTACCCCACCTGTGTTTGTGGATTCTGGGTCGGGGATAGTCTCATCAGCGACGCCTGAGGATTCTGCCGATGGGGTAGAGGAGGATGAGCTTGCAGAGAGCACACAGCACTCCATTCTCCCCAACAGCCAGGATCTTTTTATCACTCTGACTGAAGTACCCTCCGAAGCCTCCCAAGCCAGTACCCAAGACTCTGACCCCATGGAAGGGACCTCAGGTGAGTTTACCTTTTAAAATATAAAACTTGTTTTAAAAGCAAACGGTTTTTAATGATTACTTTGCCTGACTTTGCATTCGCGGTCAGTTCAGCTACTGGAAAAGTCTGTAGCTACTGGAAAAGTCTGTTAACGTGTATGGGGATGGAGCGGAAATCCTCCAGGGACATCTCCATGAAGCTCTCCTGGAGGTACTCCGAAAGCCTTGCCAGAAGGTTTCTGGGCAGTGCATCTTTATTCCCTCCTCCATGGTAGGACACTTGACCACGCCATGCTTGCAGCAAGTAATCTGGTATCATTGCCTGACAAAGCCTGGCAGCGTATGGTCCCGGTGTTTGCTGGCATTCAAGCAACATCCGTTCTTTATCTTGTTGTGTAATCCTCAGGAGAGTGATATCACTCCTGGTAACCTGGTTGAAATACGGGAACTTAATTAAGGGGACAGAGGTGGCCGTTCCTACTGGGATGTTTGCCTGTGGCGGAAAATAAATCCTTCCCTGCAGTTAGCCAAGCGCAGATGGGAAATTGGCCCTGAGTTTTTCGCGTTTGGCTAGCAGGGATCTTCCCTGTTACCAGCCACGCGGTGGGGGGAGGGGTACCGTGATCATCCCAGAGAATTCATGGCGGGAGGGGGGCGGCTGCGTTGGCGTCTGGTGCTGCTGAATGTTAACAGAAAAACCGCAGCACTCTACTTGCCTGAAGGGGCCCAGACAAGCCCCCCCACACTGCCCCCCCCCCCAAACTGGCTGAGATTGGCCAGGCTTCTGCAGCACTCTACAGGCTATGCTTGGTATGTGGGAAAGGAGGGTGCAGAAGCTGTAAAACAATGGCTTACCATGGCCGCATGCAAGCCGAATTCTGTTGCCCAGACCTGTGATCTCTAGCAGCAAAGCCACAGGCACTCAGCATTAAGAGGCAAAATGCGACCTTGCACAGAAATCACATGTGCTATGTAATGTGAACAGTATTGGTCACCGTGAAAGAGTATAAGCATTGTTCTGCAAAATGTAGCTTTTAAAACAATTCTCTCTTTTTTCCCCTCCCTACACCAGCTGCAAATTCCTCAAGCCTCCCTCCTCCATCCCGAAGGTTATCACAGATAAGGAGTCGTAAGAAGAGAACGCGAGAGGACATGTTTTCGGAAATTATGGAATCCAGCCGCAGTGACAGAGCTCATGTGAATGAGTGGAAGGAAACAGTTTCAAAGTATAGGAAAGAAGTCAGTGAACGTGAGGAGAGGAGGGACCAACGTGAGGAGAGGAGGGACCAACGTGAGGAGAGGAGAGACGCTCGAGATGAGAGGTGGCGGCAGGAAGACCAGAGGATGAAGGATGCAACGCTGGGGCTGCTCCGGCGTCTGGTGGAGGTTCAGGAACGGCTGCTGGAAAACAGACTGCCGCTTCAGCCCCTGTTCCACCCTCCCCCCTCCCCATGTTCCATATCCTCCTCACCCAGACGTGTAAGAACGCGGGGGGGGGAGGCTCCGTACACCTTCCCATTCCACCCCAGTAGACAGCCCAAGCAAAAGGTTGTCATTTTTTTTAACCTTTTCTTTGTGGCTTTTTCCTTCCCAGCAATCCTCCTCCCAAATACCACCCAGGTTCCCTCCCTCTTTTTCTAATCTATTAATAAAGAATAAATGATTTTTAAATGATAGTGACTTTATTTGGTTTGAAAGAAAGCTGGGGGAAGGGGCAGGGTGGGTTCCTTACAGAAAATCAGTCAGTAAAGGGGGAGGGTTTTCATGAAGGAGAAACAAACAGATATTTCACACGGTAGGCTGGCCAGCCATGAAACTGGTTTTTAAAGCTTCTCTGATGCACAGCGCTTCATGGTGTGATCTTCTAATCGCCCTGGTGTCTGGCTGCGCGTAATCAGCAGCCAGGCGATTTGCCTCAGCCTCCCACCCCGCCATAAAGGTCTCCCCCTTACTTTCACAGAGATTGTGGAGCACACAGCAAGCAGAAATAACAATGGGGAGATTTTTTTGGCTGAGGTCAGAGCGAGTCAATAATGATCTCCAGCGACCTTTTAAACGGCCAAATGCACATTCTACCACCATTCTGCACTTTGCTTAGCCTGTAGTTAAACAGCTCCTGACTCCTGTCCAGGCTGCCTGTGTATGGCTTCATAAGCCATGGCATTAAGGGGTAGGCTGGGTCCCCAAGAATAACTATGGGCATTTCAACATCCCCAACGGTTATTTTCTGGTCCGGAAAGTAAGTCCCTTGCTGCAGCCCTTTAAACAGAGTAGTGTTCCTGAAGACGCGAGCGTCATGAACCCTTCACGCCCAGCCCGCGTTGATGTTGGTGAAACGTCCCTTGTGATCCACAAGTGCTTGCAGCACCATTGAAAAGTACCCCTTGCGGTTTATGTACTCGGTGGCTTGGTGCTCCGGTGCCAAGAGAGGGATATGGGTTCCGTCTATTGCCCCACCACAGTTAGGGAATCCCATTGCAGCAAAACCATCCACTATAGCCTGCACATTTCCCAGAGTCACAAACTTTCGTAGCTGTCTTGAGCTCAGCGGGCTCCATGCTTGCCATGGTATGGAGTCTGCAGTGTTCACCCACCCAGGAAAAAAGGCGTGAAAATGGTTGTCTGCCGTCCGTTGCTTTCATGCAGGGAGGGAGGGAGGAGGTGAGGCTGTACCCAGAACCACCTGCGACGATGTTTTTTGTCCCATCAGGCACTGGGATCTTAACCCACAATCCCAATGGGCGCGGGAGACTGCGGGAACTATGGGATAGCTATGGAATTGCTACCCACAGTGCAACGGTGCAGAAATCGACGCTAGCCCCGGTACTTGGACGCACACCACCGAAGTAATGTGCTTAGTGTGGCCGCATCCATTTCGACTTTATACAACCTGTTTTTCAAATCCGAATTATCTAAATTCGGATTAATCCCGTAGTGTAGACATACCCTTAGAAATGACTCAGTCCTTAGTCTGTAGCTGATTCAGGTAATTTCTTAAAGCCAGTTATTTCTTGCTTCAGATAAGTTATAGTATAAACTGTCTATAGGCAAATGCAAAATTATACATCTAGAAACAAGAAATGCAGGCATACCTACCAAATGGGGGTCTCTATCCAGGAAAGTATTGACTCTAATACAGAATTTATGGGTCAGAGTGGACAAGCAACTCAACATGAGCTCCCAGTGCAATACTATAGAAAAAAGGGCTAATGTGATCCATGGATGTGTAAACAAGGGAGTAGTAGGTAACAGTAGGGAAGTGATTTTACTTCTGCATATAGCATTGGTGAGACCAATACTGGAATATTACCTACAGTTCTGGTGTCCACATTTTTTAAAGGATTTTGAAAAATTTGAGAGGTTGCAGAAAAAAGCTACAGAAATGATTCAGGGGCTGAAGAAAATGCCTTATAGCACAAGACTTAAGAGCTCAACCTGTTTAACTGATCAGAAAGAAGACCGAGAGAAGACTTCATTACAGCATATAAGTACCTTCACAGGGAGAAAATACCAGATACTAAAGGGCTCTTTAATCTAGTGGATAAAGTCATAACAAGAACCAATGGCTAGAAGCTGAAGTTAGAAAAATTCAAATTAGAAATAAGACTTTATTTAAAAAAAAGAGAGCGGGATTAACCAACGGAACAAACTACCAAGGAAAGTGGTGGATTCTCCATGTCTTGACATCTTCAAATCCACACTAGATGTCTCTCTGGAAGACATGCTTGAGTCAAAACACAAGTTACTGGGCTCAATACAGGATAATTAGGTGAAATTTAATGACCTGTGATATACCAAAGGTCAGACTAGAACATCTGACAGTCCCCTCTGGCCACAAACTCTAGAATCTATAACTAAAGTACTCTGACTGAGAAAAGGAATACTAGTATCATCACTATTAATAAAATACTTCCTTCACAAATCCAGAACAAAGGATCTTCACATATGACTTCAAGCACTGGAAGCACTTCAAGAGCACACACACACACACACACACACACTGAGCTACCATGGCCAAATGTTCTAGAGAACGTTGCAATGGGCCTGCATCCTCAGTTTTCCTCTGCCTGCACAAAATCATATGAACATGATGAAGTGGGGAACAAGGGAAGGAAGAAGCTGTACAATTGGAAAAGTCTTTAGAATCTTCTAAATTATCTTCCTCCAAAACTGGGATTACTCATGTAAGTATTGCTCAGTCTGAATAAGGGCTGAAGAATCTGGACATTAGTTGGGTATCGCTACTGCTTACTAACTGCCTACATTGGGTGCTGAAGAGACAACTTTATGAAGGAGAAAGGAAGGTTATACAAGTGACTCATTAGATTAAGTTAGCACCACTCAGCATGGCTAAGGGCCCAGTATAGAGACAGACTGCCCTCCTGAAGCAAGCATCTAGCACTTCTCTCAAGACTTAATGTGGGCTCGGGTGGCTCCTCCCCATTGCACCCATGAGAGATGTTAGGATTGGAGGGAGGAGCTTAAGAGGGAGACACTCATGTCAGTTGATGGCAGACGAGGGAGCAGACCTGACCTTCAGTCCTCGGCTCCTGGAAAGAGGGCAAACTGCAAGCAGGAACTTCCCAGATGACTGTTGCCCAACAGCCCCTTCCTGAAGGAAAGGAGGGCCAAAGGCTGACTCTCCTGGAGAGATAACTATTCGCCCCTATTACATGTGAACTCGGTTTAGGGCCACAGACAGATGAATGCCCTCTGAAAGAAGAGAGCCTTAACCCAATTAAGGATAATTAATTTGTGTTAATTCCTCTTATTTCTCTTCATTAACTGCCCTGGAAGGGGAGAGACTTTAAAATGACCTGGCCAGAGGACCATGTAACAGGAAGAGGGAGACCACCATAGCCCCAGAGCGACCATCAGCAGAAGGTACCGGATAGGGAGGGAGCTACTAAGCAACACCTGGCCATAAAGAGGCACTAGTGGTGAGTCAAACCCTTCATACCTACTGAGATCATATGGATAGCCTTTTATCTCATTTCCTTTATTACACAAGGCGAAAGAGAAACAGCATACAGGAAACCTTTATCCCAACATGACAGAAATGCATTTGATACAGATCCCAATCCCTTCTTGCTTTTCTACAAAATGTCCATCACTTCAAATTTTCTGGAAGAATGACTGTCTTCAAGTGACACAAATCTTGTCATGTGACATTCAACTCTTAAAAGAGTGGGATTTTTACAGATTTACAATTTTGTATGGCTCACTGAGCAGACACAGTTCTCAACTACAAAATCTGGTAAACAAACACAAGAAGTTTTAAGAAATATTATTTCAAAAATGACAAAAAGCATCAAAGACAATGGGAAGACTATTTCTGTAACCCAGTGTTGCTGGCAGAGAGGAACTGAGGACAGAGGGATGTAGAACATTCAGATCTGCAAGCTAATGTGTGCACACCACCTAACAATAACCTTATTTCTTTGTTCTCTAGTCAGGCATCACCTCTTTCCTGGCTGGTACAGAGAAATGAGATTACACTTTATATAATTTTCTTCCCCCAAACCAGTTTTCCACCCCACTTACTTTTCCACCCCACCTTCTAAGGACCACATAATGGATTCTTTTCCACATGTCTGAATCAAGCAAATTATCTCATTAAATAATTTACATAAAATAGCACACATACAGCTGCTTGGAAGCTGAACCTGAAACCTTGGAACCTGAAATGTAGGTAGGCAGATGTAATGGGAATTTGGAAAGAGCACACGAATTCCAACACTATTGATAAAAAAAGTTACACACAATCATTAATATTCATAAGTGGTCAAGTCCTTTATTTTACAGTTTGTCTGAAAGCCAATAATTCTACTAGCAAAATGGTTCTTAAAATTATGTTGGGCATTTGTTCCTTAATTACTCAGCAAAGGGTGCCACCTATTGAATTACTGCTCTACTACCTACAGTACCTAGATTTTTCTGAACCAGAACAGGGAGATGAGACAAAATAACAATTTGAAGTGACGCTTTAAGCCAATATAATAAATAATAATAATTAAATAAAAGCTACAGCATCAACAATCAGAGCAACAGCGTGAGAAAGGCACTGGCAGATGATAATGTTTTAACTTTAAACTTTGCGTCATGTAGTCATACTGTGAGCAGGGTTAGATGAAGAAATTATTCACCATGTGCAGTAACAATGGTTCTTCTAGATGTGTGTCTCTGTGGCTGCTCCACTTTAGGTTAGCTCTATTTCTTTATTTTAAAAAAAATTGTTTTAGTAAGATTGAGATATTTTTCTTTAATTGCCAGATTTTCCCCGTTCACCATTGGGGAAACCTTTATCAGACAATGCCCGGCTCGCCTGGATTTAAAAAATGTGACTCTTGCCGTGAGGTGATGCCTGTCTCAGATAGCCATTCATTGTGTGTCCGTTGTTTGGGGGAGACCCATATCTCCCCAAAATGCTCACATTGCAGTAACCTGAAAGTCAGGGCAAGGCATGACAAAGATCACCAGTGGACCCAGCCAGGGATGCCCATACCATTGCTGCAGCTCAAGGATGGAGAGATTTGGTCTCAGCAGCTTTCATGTTGGTCTTTGTCCCGTCAGTGAAGAGTGCTGGGAGGAGAAACAGTTCCCATGTACTTCCTCCTCTTCATCACTGGAGAAGGGATGTGGAGCCAGAGAAGTGGGCAATTGTTCAGTTAGTTGGCCCGGAGATCCCTCGGTACTGAGCAAGGGTGATTGCGGCAGCGGGAAGACTGCTATATCCTTGTGTTGTAGAAACTGCTGTGAAGCAGTACGTTTCTGAGGCGGCGGTGCCACTGATGTGGATATAGTCGGTGCCTTTGTCAAGATGGTTGGCTGTGGTTGGCCTGTCCATTGGTGCTGCTGACTGAATCAGTGCCAGTGGGGGCAGCATTGCCTGTTGAGTCCATCTCGGTGCCAATTCCCGCACTGGGGTGGTCGGTGCCGTGGAGGAGGAATGTCTCAACTCCATTCTGGAATGGTAGGGCTCAGCAGAGGTCCGCTGAAGGATGGTGCTGGAAGTGCCCGGAGCCTCAAAGGTGCTCACTCTACTTGAACTCGGCACCAAAGAAAGCAACCTTGCCAGGGACCTCTTTTTTCTTTGAGTGTCCCTATTGGGGGAGGTTGTGGCTCGCTTCCTGGATCATTTGGAAGGCTAAGCACTCCCATTAGTAGAGGTTTTGTTTGGGCAACCATCTGCTGATGTAGATTTTGTTCCTGGAGGAGTAGGCTGAAGGGACTTCTCCATTAAAATGATTTTGAGGCAGAGATCTCTGTCATACCTTGCCCTGGCTTTCAGGTTACTGCAATATGAACATTTTGGGGGGGATACAGGTCTCCCCCAAACAACGGACACACAATGAATGACTGTCTGAGACAGCCATTGCTCATGGCAAGAGTCACATTTTTTTAAATCTGGGCAAGCTGAGCATTGTGCCTGATAAAAGTTTGCCCAACGGGAAAAGAGGAAAATCTGGCCATTAAAAAAAAAATCTCTATCTTACTAAAACAATTTTTTTTATAAAGAAAACCTAACGTAAAACATAACCTAACCTAGCTAACCTAAAGTGGCGCACCCACAGGGACCCCATTCGAAGAAGAAACAGGGGTTAGCTCACCTGCAGCAGCCTGGAGCCCTATTTACACAAGTGCTCCCACCATTGCTCCCACCAGGAGTTACCAATGGCAGCAACAGTGAGAAAAATGTCTAATGCAAACGCCCTCATTGGGAAGGGCCTTAGTCTGCAAATTTAAGAATCTAGTAAATGAAAGGAACAAAAACAAAAATAAACCCTCTACATTTAAGGATGTAACATGCTGTCTCTCTCTCCCCAGTGGAACTACAATACATCCTAACTAGTATTTTGCCACAGGCACTTCAATTGATTAGTTCTGTAGGTTGATTTAACAGTAGATCAATTAGAATGCTAAAGCATGTTTGGGGACTATAAACGCGGCTGCCAATTTTCACTAAAAGGATAATTTAAAGGTAACACATTAATTCAGATCTATTTAGAAGTATTTTGGTTTGTCTCCTCTATTTCTACAATCATCAGAGGGTAGCCATGTGAGTCTGTATCCACAAAAACAACAAGGAGTCCGGTGGCACCTTAAAGACTAACAGACTAATATCCGTTAGTCTTTAAGGTGCCACCAGACTACTTGTTGTTTTTATTTCTACAATGTCCAGGTTCACACCATGAGGATAATTCTTTAACATGATTTGCTCACACATCACAGGATTTTCCTTAAACGTGAAATATGCTCTGCTTTACATCCAACATTTATGGTGTCCCTGTTCACTGGCTTGTTGCTAGTGCCATGTCCTGGAGCAGTTTAGTTAGTATAGTTCTTTTACAGGCTTCTTTAAGTGATATTTATCAGTTACACTAATCCATTCTGATAAACTAAATAAACCCCTGCAGTTTTTCAGTGATGCTCCACATATGTAAATGAGCTGTATATTGTTGAAGGAGAGACATGCCCAATTTCAGTCTAGTCATCTTTGCCTAATAGGACTGTCAGGTGTATCACAAGCAACAGATGCTTGTTTGACAAAGGACCTTTTTATTCTGGCTAATTAAGCAGTAGGACACACCCGCCTGTTAACAGTTCTGCTTTGTACTGGCAGTAGTGGCTGAATCATGCGAATCTACAGCTAAATAGGCCACATCTTGAAAGAAGGCTAATTAACCCCTAGGAGAAGGAAAAGAATATTGCACAAACCCAGCTGCTGCATGTGACAAGATTAGCATATCTTCAGCCTAATGGGCAAAACCCAGGCAAAGCAACTGTGTTAAGAATACATGTTTTACTGCAAATTTTGTGTACTCTAATGTTGTTTGTTAAGCTTCCTAAAGATTATTTAATACACTCAATTTCACAGTAGGGGTCCTTCTGTTTTCAACACTTTACATACCAGACTGAACGGTTTAAGAGCCTGACCTTATCAACTATCTATCAAATAGTATTGTATAAACGTGTCAGCTTAATAGTAACTATTTGTTTTTTTTATTGGGCTCCTTCATCCTGAACTAATTTACTTTTCTAAATACTAGTTTGTAAAGTTTTGTTCCACTACATACACGTTATTGTCTACACCAAACGTCCCAGGTTTTAATTCAACGCTGAAACTAAAAGCTTGTAATTTTACTTTCAAGTGCAGCAGGAAATTTCTTTTTTCTCCTTTAGAAGGGTAAATAAAACATCTTCGAAGCCAAAGTAAATTAAATCTTCTAATCACATGCAATATTGACAAGCTTTTAATGGTCAGAATGAAAACCTAATCTTAGACCTTACCTACTCATAGTAGTGAATGACCAACACACTCATTAAGAATTTCAGGCACCATAATGACTTATACAACAAAGTAAAATTCTTAGAACATGTAAGTATCAACAAATGAATTAATACAGACTGCTTAGTTCTTGAACCATACTACGAATGTGAACCAATCTTAATAAATACTATGGATTCTTTTTATCTTTTGTATAAATTTAAATAAATAAATCAAATAAATAATTATTTCAAATAAGAGCTTTTACGAACTTCATTAATGTTTGGTGGGCTGCATACACCTATTTCTATAATCTAGGAATTATTGTGGAGAAGTTCTATGGCTTGTGTGTTAAGCAAGAGGTTGACTAGAAGATTACAATGATTCCTTCTGCCCATGGAATCTGTTAATCTATTTCTAAGGTAGAAGATAACTTCAATGCACTATTCTGAGTGGGAAAAGAAGAAAGTTTTAAACATTTTTTTTTTAATTTTAAGGAAACTAATTTGGAGAAAATTAGTCCTGGCTTGTCTGTCCCCTCTGACTCACTTAGGGATAGCAAAATAGACAGGAATAGGCAGCTGGATATTTCTGAGATATGGACTGATCTGACATATTTTATTCAGCAAAATAGCTTGTTCACCATCTCGAGAATTCTAGGGAGGAGAGAAGGAATAGCTGTGAAATTGGGGAAAGTCAATAAACTGGATTCTGTAGCTCCATATATCACCCCCATGCACACCTGACTACGGTACCTGGACCCAAGAGGAAGAAGCACAGACAGCTACAAACGAGGATGGACCCTTACTGGTAATTCCCAATGGAAGACTCACAAAAGGCACATTGACTGGAAATTTTGATTACTGGTTTACTTCTAATTTCCCATGCATGTACCATTCACTAGTCATCATAATAGGGTTCCCATCTCCAGTTATGTTTCAGGGTAGCAGCCGTGTTAGTCTGTATCCTCAAAAAAAAACAGGAGTACTTGTGGCACCTTAGAGACTAACCAGTTAAGCACAGATCTTTTGGCCGAAAGGATGTGGCATAGACCTCTTGCTGTGACTTACCAAAAAGTGCTTCCAAAGCTGTAGCAACATATTAATAAAACCTGTTAGAGCATCAAAATTATATTTAATCCTGCTAGGTAATCTATCAACATTACAAATATGGCATTTTAGGAAAACTAATTCTAAAAAACAATTCTTTAACATTCTCTCATAAGGTCTCCCAAGGCAAGATCAGACTCATAAGTAGGAAAGTTAGAAGAAAGGAAATGAACATTTCAGTCAACTATCACATTTTTGACAGGTTTCAGAGTAGCAGCCGTGTTAGTCTGTATCCGCAAAAAGAACAGGAGTACTTGTGGCACCTTAGAGACTAACACATTTATTAGAGCATAAGCTTTCATGGGCTACAGCCCACTTCTTCGGATGCATATAGAGTGGAACATATATTGAGGAGATATATATACACACATACAGAGAGCATGAACAGGTGGGAGTTGTCTTACCAACTCTGAGAGGCCAATTAAGTAAGAGAAAAAAACTTTTGAAGTGATAATCAAGATAGCCCAGTACAGATAGTTTGATAAGAAGTGTGAGAATACTTACAAGGGGAGATAGATTCAATGTTTGTAATGGCTCAGCCATTCCTAGTCCTTATTCAATCCTGAGTTGATTGTATCTAGTTTGCATATCAATTCCAGCTCAGCAGTCTCTCGTTGGAGTCTGTTTTTGAAGTTTTTCTGTTGTAAGATAGCCACCCGCAGGTCTGTCATTGAATGGCCAGACAGGTTAAAGTGTTCTCCCACTGGTTTTTGAGTATTATGATTCCTGATGTCAGATTTGTGTTCATTAATTCTTTTGCGTAGAGACTGTCCGGTTTGGCCAATGTACATGGCAGAGGGGCATTGCTGGCACATGATGACATATATCACATCTACCAATGTGCAGGTACCTGCACATCTACCAATGTGATATATGCCATCATGTTATTGACATTATTCTGTTCACTAGAGGTTTTGGCCACAGCCAAGTGGAAGAAAACAAAGGAGGGAGAATCACAGGAAAGAATAAACTATGAATAGAGAAGGTTAAGTAAGAGTGATAAATCAACAAAACACTACTGAAGGCAGGATTAGTCGGCCAAAAGTGATATCTGAAAATACCTGCACTTTTAATCTCCAATATCTAGACACTGAAAACAATACAGTAGCCGTTTTACATATCTCCTTGTATAAAGCTTGGGCTCATTTCATCCATGAAGTATCTGTCTTTCTCACAGAATAGACTGTAGGCCTTCTTTAGAATGCCTGGTCACTGACCTTATATGTTTCCATAAAGCATAACTTCAGCTATTTGGTGACAGATATTTTTGAAGTTTTTATTCCTTTCACTGAATGAAAAGTGTCTTTGATTTCTTATCAATTTTTATGTCCCTACTCATTTCTAGCTTGTGTCAGTTCTTCTCTTTTTCACATCCATGTTTTGGACGAAAGGATTACAGTACAAACCTTGAGATCAGTAGAAGATAGAACTCACTTTTAGTGCAAAGTCAGAGCCTATTCTCAGTAATGCCTTGTCATTATGAAAACTACAGAAAAAATGGTTACCTACCTTTTGTAACTGTTGTTCTTTGCGATGTGTTGCTCATGTCCATTCCATTCTAGGTGTGTGCATGCCCACGTGCACAGTTGTTGGAGACTTTTGCCTTAGCGGTATCCGGAGGGTCGGCTGTGGCGCCCCCTTGAGTGCCGTGCTCATGCGTCAATATATTAGGTGCCACTGACCCTACGCCCTCTCAGTTCCTTCTTGCTGGCAACTCCGACAAAGGGGAAGGAGGGAGGGTAATGGAATGGATATGAGCAACCCATCTCGAAGAACAACAGTTACAAAAGGTAGATAACTGTTTTCTTCTTCGAGTGAATGTTCACGTCAATTCCATTCTAGGTAACTCACAACCAGTATCTAACGGAGGTGGGGTCCGAGTTCACAGCCTCCTGGCTTGTAGTACTGCCCTACTAAAGCCAGCATTGTCCCAGGCCTGCTGAGTAACTGTATGGACGGCGAATCAGGTGGCCGCCCTGCAGATGTCCTGAAGAGGCTCCTGGGCCAGAAAAGGGGCCGAAGAGGCCTGCGCCCTGGTCAAGTGGGCGGTGACAATTGCCAGGGGCTTCACCTTCACTTGACCATAGCAGAAGCAAATGCAGGCAGTGATCCAAGAAAAAATTATTTGAGTGGATACAGGGTGACCTTTCATCTTGTCAGCCACTAAGATGAACAATGGTGTCAACTTACAGAATGGCTTGGTCCTCCGGTAAATGTAGAAGGCCACAGTCTTCCTAAAGTCCAAGGCACGCAGTCTACACTCCTCTTCCGATTTATGTGGCTTTGGAAAGAAGACCGGTAAGTAAATGTCGTGGCTTGAATGAAACTGAGAGACCACCGTAGGCAGAAAGGCCAGGTGTGGTCTCAGCTGGACCTTTTCCTTGTAGAAGACCGCATAAGGCGGTTCCAAGGTGAGCACCCGAATCTCAGAGACTCAATGGGCTGAAGTCACCATGACAAGGAACGCACCCTTCCAGGACAGGAGAAGGAGAGAACAGGAAGCCAAAGGCTCGAAAGGAAGAGCCGTGAGCCGCAACAGCACCGGGTTCAAGTCCCATGAGGGAACAGGGTCCTTGACATGTGGGTAGAGGAGTTCAAGGCCCTGGAGAAATCCAGCCGTCATGTCCTGGGTGGAAACCAATCTGCCCTCGAGCAACAGATGGAAGGCCGAGAGGGCCGCGAAGTGGACCTTGGTCGATGAAAGGAACAAGCCGTGGAGCTTGATATGCAGAAGGTAGTCTAAAATCAGCTGCAACGAGGCTAGCTCTGGCCGGACACCTTTATCCGAGGTCCAATAGGTGAACCATTTCCACTTGGCCGGGTAGATCGCTCTGGTCGCAGGCTTTCTACTTTCCAAAAGGATCTGCTGGACATCGGCTGAGCACTGCTACTCCTGCTCGTTCAACCATGCAGCAGCCAAGCCGACAGGTTTGGATGCAAATTAGGTAGAACAAAGGTCTATGAAGAACCGCTAACGCTCTACTGTCGCTAAGGCAAAAGTCTCCGACAACTGTGCACGTGGGCGCGCACACACCTAGATTCAAATGATGGTTTTATTAGTGCTTGAGGGATTAGATTAAGTTTTCCACGATATTGATCTTGGCATTGTAGTCAGACTGATATTGTCTGCTGCTTTAGGAAACTTTTTACAACTGGGTTTCTAGTACCAATACTAGAATTCTTGTTACTTAGGATGTTTATTATTGCAGCAACATGCACCTTCATTGAGGTTTATTTTAATGATAATATTCACCTAGCTTTGCAGGTAGTCCAGGATGATAAGGATTTGGGCTGGCTAGGGCCTAAAATCCCTTTCCTCAAGTCAATATTTCCCACACTCTGGAATATGCAAAATGTATAGCTTTTTGTCCTTTTGTCCTAAATCAAGCCATGAGCTTTTTGGAATTATGGAAATAATTTGTGAAAGGTAATTCTCTTATAAGCATCTGACACACAGCTTTGAGGCTATCAATTTTAGGCATCTTGAATCTGAGTGAAGTGTGCATCCTTGACTAAATACATTGTCCTCAGAGTTAGTATCAATGGTTGACTAATAGCTATGTCCAGTAGGTCTGGGAACGAGTCTCTTGGGCCAATAAAGTACTATTTATTAAGTGCACCACAGCTGTGTTTTTATTTTTCTGATGGTTCTTTGTAATGAGCAAAATTGGGAGGAGGATGTTTACATACGATCAAAGCTCCAATTCTGTGAGGGAGCATCCTGTACCTGCCTGCTAGATCCTTTTACTGGGGAAAGGGGGAGGAATGAGAGATTTGTGATTCTTTGCCGAGACAAACAGGTCTAAAACACTGCAGTACCCAATATCCTGGTGATCTGTGTGAACACTCCTGCATGTAGAGTCCATTCTCCATGGTCCTTTACTAATCTAATTGGTTAGCTGGCTCAACAGTCTGATTTCCCTTATACTCACAGCCATTACAACAACAACAAGGAGTCCGGTGGCACCTTAAAAACTAAGAGATTTATTTGGGCATAAGCTTTCGTGGGTAAAAAACCCACTTCTTCAGATGCATGGAGTGAAAGTGTTTTTGTGGATACAGACTAACACAGCTACCCCCTGATACTTCACAGCTATTACAGATCCCCTTTTATTCATATTAGTAATGTAAGAAAGTGTGATATGTCTAGGTCAAACTGTGAACTCTATTTTGGATTGTAACCTCCATTTTTGGATTGTAACCTCCATTTCGGATTCAGATATCCATTTTGTGTTAGCTGCTGAACAGGTCTAACCTTAAGAATGCAAATTATTGTAATGCATTACACACAGGTGCCCAGCCCAGGAAAGGTGCTTGAATGACTGTGACTGAGCTGAATGACTGTGACTGAGAAACCATGACATAGCAATCTAGGGCCATAAACTTTAATTGCCTCTCTAAAGCTGTCCCAACACATGGAACAAGGGATTCTCTGCAATGAAATCTGGGTTGACTAAGAGCCTGGAGTTCTCGGCCTAAGCAAACGGGATAGAAACTTTATTAAAGAGGTGCTTCTTAACTGAGGGAGTCGTTCATTGCCACATGCAAGAACTGGCTGGCGAGAGAGAAGGCAGGAGGGACTCTACCTAGCCTGAAATGCTGACAACTCACACTCCCCTCTCACAACTACCAGTCTGATCTCTCCCCTTCTGTGAGTCTGTCCCAAGACTTCAGTAATTGTGCATAGATCTGTAGCTCTCTAGTGCTTTTTAAGCTGTGATTAAGAAATTCCTGTGCTAAATTTGTATTTCTTGCTTACCTACTACATAGTCCTCTAAAGGATTAAACTAGAATACCAGAGTGACCACAGCCTAAGTAGAATTCTGAGGGAGTCTGTGTAAGCAAGTAGGGGTGTCTGGAAGGTTTGAGGCACTGGTTCCAGGGTCTGGGGATGGCAGGACAACAGTCTCTCATGTCCCAAGGAAAGGTTCAGACAAGAAGTCTGAGCCTGGGAGCATGCCTTACAGACCCACAACTAAGGACAGTGACCAGGCTCTCCAGAGACCCAGTTTGCTTAGAAACATATGGGAAACAGTGGCTGGGTCCACTCACAACACAGAGCAGCAGCTGGTGTCCATCCAGAGGGGGACTGGGCCAGGCTGTGATAAGTATTATATAGGCTTCTTCAGAAGAGTGGGGTACTCTTATACACTACATTGGTTTACATAAGACATAGCTGTCATTCTCAGTCATGACGAAGATAGCAGAGAGTCTGCAGGTGTTTCATGGTCAGGTAGACTGCTCTAATTACTAACCAATTCAGGCTCCTCTAGCCTTCTGATCCATTCCTTTGATAAGCAAGAACACAAACTGTTAAACTCATATCTGTGTTCATCTTTGTTCTGTATAGTTCCATAAGCTTGGTCATGTATCAAAATTTCTTACTTCTTCAACCTAGTTGATCTACTGCAACTGCCTCTGACTGAGGCAGAGAGAAAAATGAAGGAAGGAAGATAAGGAAAGAAGTAGAAAACTAGCCAGAGCACCAAAATGTCTAATACATGGTTGGCTCTGCTGCCTGTAAGTAAACTGAAGGTGAAAGGGGCATCCTCCTTTCTTCATAAGCTGGTGTCCAAAGATGAAGAATTGGATATCAGAATTAAGAGGTTTACACACACTGTCACATTCTGGGGTGTGATCCAGACCAGTGAGGGTCTGTCTCATCACCTGTCCCACAACCTTAGGTGCCTCAAAATGCTTTGCTGTTGTAGCTCACAACCAGGGCCACTCACAAACAGCCTATCAGCATGCTAGTCATACCCTGAGTGTCTGAGGATAGCTGTAGCCCTGGTCCAGCAGCTCTAACCCCAGCAGCCTGTCCGCAACACTCCAGCCACATTCTAGCTTCCAGCAGTCTTGTTTACTATTTGTAGGGTGACCCCAACAAACTCCCAGATCTGAATTTTCCCAAAAACGTGTGTTCTGCACTGTCCAGCCATTTCCTGGACAGTTCAGATATTAAAGGTTCATTGCCCCTGTAAAGGGTCAATATTCAACAATTTGCTACTTTAACTGGAGTTACCAAACTGTTCAATTTAAACATAACACTGGATTAGTTCAGACTAAAAATAAAATAAGTTTATTTAACTACAAAGAGATTATGTTTGTAGTCACTTAAAACCTATGTATTAAAGTCAGAAATGATTATAGGAGAAATAAAGATAAAATGCTTCCTAGTAGCTAAAACTTAACAAGCTAGACTTGGCTCAAGGTAAATCCTTACCACATGTTCCCAGCAACTGCGCTGACCAAAAGTCTCAGGTCAGGATTTCCCCGCAAAGTCAAAGGGCTGGTTCCTTTGTCTTCTTTGGTGAAAGAGAGAGCGAGAACCAGGAGTGTTTTGCCTCTCATGTTTATATTCCAGTCACCCTTTTGATATGCATTTTCCAGAGGGTTACCCCTAGACATAGGCGCCAAGTTCCCCACTTTCCCTGGGTGCTCGACCCCACCAATGCCCCAGCCCCGCCCCGTGCAGCCCCTCCCCTGCCGTGCCCCCATTCCAACCCCTTCCCCAAAGTCCCCGCCCCAACTCCATCCCCTTCCTGCCCCTATTCCAACCCCTTCCACAAATCCCCACCCCGGCCCCACCTCTTCCCCGCCTCCTCCCCTGAGTGCGCCACGTTCCCACTCCTCCTCCTCCTCCCTCCAACACGCCGCCAAATAGCCAATCCCTTCCCCAAATCCCCACCCCATTCCCGCTTCTTCCCCACCTCCTTCCCTGAGCGCGTCACATTCCTGCTCCTCCCCCTCCCTCCAATACGCCACCAAACAGCTCATGATGAAAGAGGTTCCATGTTGTTTGTTTGCTAAAATGTAGATTGATCTGTTCCTGCTCTCCTTTGCTTCCAAAGAATGGCCACTTGACAAGTGATTGCCAATTAACTTTAATAACACCTGGCTAGAGGTATGATGACAACCCCTCACTGGTCTGGACTACACCCATACAAACAACATACCCATCATTAACTAAGGGAGTATACAGACAGAAAATCCCTTATTGTCAATACCTGAGATATATGTATTCCTACAACAGCATTAAAAATAGTGAAATAAGTTTTCATATAACAAAATAATGAAGATTATTAGGAAGTAATGAATGGCCTTCCTTTTGACCATGAACAACAAAAATCTCAGTTTGAAGTCAACACTTGTGCTTACTTACAAACAGAAAAAAATATTACACTAGCTATTTTTTGTCTCTAGTACAAGAAAAATGTTTATAATGTCCAGTATAAGAAAAGAATTTTCATCTCTATAAATCACTGAATACTCTTAAATGAAAGGTTTCAAATAACATTTTTTTTTTTTTTGCCTATTATATTTAGGTTTGATGTAATTCCCAGGAATGTATTATAAAAAAAAGTTTGCACTAAACTGATTTGAAGAGAAGATGACAATGATACAGTGTAGATCAGTGTTTTTCAAAGTTTGGGTTGTGACCCAGTACTGAGTCGCGGCATCTCAGGCACTGGTCGCTCTGGTCAGCACCACCAATCGGGACATTAAAAGTCCCGTCAGCGGTGCTGCCCTAGCTAAGGTGCCTACCTCTTCCAACACCGCGCTGCGCCTTGGAAGCGGCCAGCAGTGGGTCAGGCTTCTAGGCAGGGGGGCCACGGGGCTCCGCATGCTGCTCCTGCCCCGAGCACCAGCTCTGCACACCCATTGGCCGGTAATTGGCCAATAGGAACTGGGGGAGAACGGTGCCTGTGAGTGAGAGTCGTGCGCCTCCACCTAGGAGCCGAACCTGCTACTGGCCACTTCCAGGGCGCTGCTGACCGGGAGCCGCCAGAAGTAAGTCCATGCCCCAAAATCCCCTGCCCCAGCCCTGAGCCCCCCAAACCTGGAACCCCTTCCTGCACCCTAAACCCCTCATTCCCGGCCCCACCCAGAGCCTTCACCCCCAGCCCAGAGCCCTGACCCCCTCCCGCACCCCAACCCCTTACCCCAGACCACAGCCCCCTCCCACACCCTGAATCCCTCATTCCTGACCCCACCCTGCAGCCCTCACCCCCATACCTCAACCCTCTTCCCCAGCCCTGAGCCCCTCCCACACCCCAAATCCCTCATCCCCAGCTCCGTTGGGTCACGGGCATGAACAATTTTCTTCAATTGGGTCCCCAGAATAAAAGTTTGAAAACCACTGGTGTAGATACCTATGATGACAATGATTAATGCTGGCAATGATTTATCTGTATACAGATGAAATACACAAGTTGCTTAAGTACCTTTTTAACTTTTTCAAACAAAAGAGTTGTAACCATTTGTTTTCTTATTTCAAATCAGATTCAAACTGATGCTTTTTTCATACAAAGTCTGAATCAAGTTATTAATATCTTTCAAGTTGAAGGCCTAATTCAGGAGTTCTCAAATTTCATTGTACCATGACCTCTTCTGACAACAAAAATTACTACATGACCCCAGGAGGGGCAACCAAAGCCTGAGCCCACCTGGGACCCTGCCACCCCAGAAAGGGGGGCCAAGCCTGACCCCCACCACCCTGGGTGGGGTGGGGGGCAAAGCCAAAGCCCGAGCCCCACCGCCCAAGCAAGGGAGCTGTAACCTGAGCCCTGCCACCCAGGGCTTTGGCCCCGGGTGATGGGGCTTGGGCACTTCCTGCCCCAAAGAGCTTACAGTCATTGAAACTACAATGTGATAGTTATAATATTACAGTCACTGATAGCAAAATACGATCTCCCCTAAGCACTACCCCCAACTATTTCCTTTCCAATCACAAATAAAAGGGGACATCACTGGCACTTGACTATCCTTCCTCAGTACAATGGCCAGGTTAAATTATTTACTCCAACACCCATTATTTTAGTACCAGGAAGGAGGAGAAACAGGATTAATTATCTTGTGCAGTGAAGGGATCAGGTAGAGGAAAGGGAACTGGAGAGAGTAGAGGGAGATGTGTTAATATCCCACAGCCCTGAGAGGAACATGATGTAAATGTTGGTTCCATTGAGCAAAGATCTCACTACAGTACAGACCCCACTATACTGGACTGGAGATCATCCTCATTAATGAGGATGAGTGAGGTTCTACTGAATAATATTTTGCAGTAAGCTGGGATTGAAAAAGAAAAGATTTAGAAAAGATCAAAAATGCTTTCTGGGCTACAAGTAAGTACTGCTTGTAGTAGTTACTTGCAGTAGAATTTGCTTGCAAGAATTCTAGAGCTCCTAGAAAGTTAGAAGTTGGGCTGATTTTAAGGGAATTTTTTCTAGATACTACAGTATGTACAAATATGACTAACTAGTAACAGGCACAAATTATAGGAATAAAGAAAAACCAATTCATGTCAGGTTAGAGAACAACAGTTTGGGGATACATAAACAAGTGTCTGGTGGGGGAAGAGGAAATTATACCAAGTTCAGGAAGAACCCTCCTATGCCTAACTAATGTCAGATGATCACAGATACACATGGCATATCAGTCACTTTCCAAAACTAGAATTCTATGGAAGCAACTGTATGAGGGAGAAGCAGTGATTTAAAAACATTGGGACTGGTGTAAGAGGGTCTTAGAAAAAGTCAAATACCCTCCAGGATAAAAGAAAATATTGATATTACAAGAATTCTCACACTCCTGGTGAGTACAAAGTTTAATTGAACAACTCAACACATTATACTTTACTGGGTATCTCTATGGGTCACTTATTGTATAGGAGCACTTTCAGAATAATACAAAGTATAACATTCTATTTTGGTCTCTATGCTACTAGAAGTGGGTTAATGCAATTTGGAAAGTTTAGGGACCCCTTAAAATGAGACTTTACTATCCATTACCAAACAGTAAGTCAGCAGTTAGAATTATTTTCTGCAGCTAACACAAAACAAAAATCCTATCAAAAGAAGAGGGGCCATTCCTTTGTGTGAAGAACTGAGATTTGCTATTATTATTATTATTATTATTTATTTTTGTTATTGTAGTGTATAGGAGCCCTAGTCATGGACTAAGACCCTACTATGCTAGACTCTGTACAAACACAGAACCAAAAGTTGGTTCCTGACCCAGGAGCTTGCCGCTGTTTAAGAAATCTCCCAAACACTATTACATACAATTCTTACTTTTATTGATAAAAGGAAACACTGATAAGGTGTCAAAGTTACAAGACAACATAGGAGCTTTCTACTCACTGTAGTCCCACCACAGTCCTGTTAACTTATTCCTTTCACAGTCTTTTAGGCTAGGTCTACACGGCACATCTTACAGCCAGCTGTGCCGTTACAGCCGTGCCACTGTAAGATACACAGAGTAGCCGCTCTTTGTCAACAGGAGAACACTCTCCTGCCGACAAAATAAAACCAACCCAATGAGGGGCGATAGCTTTGTCAGCAGGAGAGTGTCTCCCACCAACAAAGCGCTGTCCACACCAGCAGTTTTCGTCAGTCAAACTTTTGTCAGTCGGGGTGGTTTCTTTCATGCCCCTGACAGACAAAAGTTTTACAGATGAAAGTGCAGTGTGGACATAGCCTTAGTTGTAGATACTCTCCAGGTTAAATTCAGCAGTATGGGTTGTAAAATGTTGCTGCTCTGTGGGACTGAATTACACCATAGTGCACCAGGAGAGTCACAAAAATCATACTCTCCATCTTGGATTCATTTTTTCTGAGAGATAAGATATTGAACATTTTTTAATGCTTCATTTCATACTGAAAATTCATTTTGCAGGGATAGGACAGCTCAGGAGGTTGGTATTGGAGATGAAGTCTTTCAGCTCTAGGGAAGTAGTTACTGAAACTGTTCCTGTGGCCATATGTTCATCAAATTCCAATGGGCTGTCATGCAACGATAGCTTTGGGGTAAGAATGGCAAATCAGAAACAATTCACAGGACTTCGACTAGGAAGAGAAAAGGGAAATAACCCAAACCTAAGTCCTTTTTGACAGACCACAAACTAATCTGGTTCTCCATCCCAGAAACCCACCATCTCTCCAATGCCCCTGCCATACAATTCTCCTGCACAGAAAAAGGGCAGGTCTACACTACTGCTTATGTCAATATAACATACATCGCTCAGGGGTGTGAAAAAGCCACCTCCCCTGAGTGATGCAAGTTACGGCGACCTAAGCGCTGTTCTCGGCGGGAAACGCTTTCCTGCCAACCTAGCTTCTGCCTCTCGCGAAGATGGAGTAATTATGCCGCTCGGCGAGCTCTCTCCTGTTGGTATAGACTCAGAGCATCTTCACCAGATGTGCTACAGTGGCGCAGACGCTCTGATGCAGCTGCGCTGATTCATCACTTCTAGTGTAGACTCTCTCTTGCTCAGGGCATCTCCCAGCATTATACAGTCTATCTGTAATTATCAGAAGGTCAGCTGCCCTCTGCATCATCCCATTGCCTTTCCTAACATACTGGGTGAAATTCAGCACCATGCAGAAGGCCAGCAGACAGTTCACATCCTGATAAATAGTGTGTGGGTGGGGGAGGAGGGAAGACGCACAGAGATGAGTAACACCCATTGTGAGGAACCCTCTTAGTCCAGAACTTCTTCACTGCTTCTTATTTCCACTATGTCATTTTCCTCTTCCTGGCTGTATAGTATTGCACTGAGATCTGATAATCTCAGCACCAAAACAGTGTTGCCAAACTGGAGGGTATTTAGAGAAGAGTAACAGAAATGCTATCTTTACAGCTTCTAAACAGGGGTGCCAAAACTCTTTTAGTGGAAAGGAGCAATTTTTATTTTAATTTATGGTCTTTAGATTGGGAGTATATACTGAGAATCGTCTTCCCCGCAATCCATAGCGGATCCCCCACTGATATCAACAGGAGGTTTGCACAAAGATCAAGGGTAAAACAGGTCCTTTATGTAGTAATAAAATCTTTAGTTATTTATTCAGTACCATATTGGCACATTCAGTATTGCACAGACAGAAATTATGTTCCCCTTTAGTATAACCACTATTTCCCAAGGTTCTTTTCACACATTCTTTTCTCCATTTCCATCCCTCTTATCTAGCCTTTGTATCACCTCTGTTCTTCTGTCTGTATGTCCTTCCCTGCAGTAACTCCCAGACCCCACCCCCACCCATAATGTCTCAATGTCTTCAAATCAAGGCTGGATGCCCTTCTAGATCATATGCTTTAGTCAAAAGTTATTAAATAACACACAAAATCTACAGGTCAGCATCTAGTCTAATTAGTCAGTGTGGGTTGATGGCAGATGTATGTGAGGGAAGAAAAACCTTCTCCAAGATACAGAAGCTACTCCAAGCCAATGACTGGAGTAGCCTATGCAGAGCTTTATATGCTCTTTCTGAATGTGGGGAGTAGGTGTGGACAAAAGACAAGAGGATTTGCACAGCAGTGGATCCTCTGGCCCAGCCCCTTTAACCATTGCATAATTCCACATAGAGCTTCCGATCATACCAGACTCCACCATACAGATTCACACCCCACTTGCACAAAAGAATCCCAAAGGATAGGGGCACATCCTCTTTATTTCTCATGTACAACCCACAGGCAATGCCCTTTTACTCAGGTTTTGCTTGTGGGACCAAGTGCGGCTCTAAAAGAAGCAGAAAGCAAATGAATCTATTTTATGCACCTTTCACTTCAGCTATTATAAATATTAGCAATTTATTACCAATGCTATAAGACTATAAAAACTGATAGTAATTAATCAAACAAGTATTAACCATTTTTATTTAACGGGCAAACAGCTTCTGTCATGATCCCTGGGTAAACGGCCTCTTCTGAGACTTTTCGAGTCCCACAAGTAAACCCCTTTCAAATGTCAGGACCATGCCTCCACATCTCTTTGAAGTGAGACGGCATGATCCAATCACACTGACTGGATCTCGGAGTTACACCTGCCCCTCCCCAGTTGGCAGCAATAATGCCTAGCAGGCACAGTGACTTTGGCAACTGAAAGGGTTTCCCTTTAGGAATTTATGGACATTAATAGTATGCATGACCCAGATTCGGCTTCTTCAAAACAAAGTATGATTTATTTGCCAAAAGGTACAGAGTGCTAAGAGAAATGGATTTAAACCAACAAAAGAACTTGTATGCACATTTTCTCACCAACACCTGGAATTCCTCTTGAGCCTACAGATAGACATGACTTAGCCTTGCTGCCTCCCATTCTCCTGAAAACCAACATAACGCTTCAGACCCTGACTCCCAGTCAGTCTGTGTCAGCCTGCAGCAGCTGACAACATCCCTCTCCCTTTCTGCAGGTTAGCATATATAATGTTTTAGTAGCCACTTGAATCTTAGATGTATCCTGGTTTGCCAGCCTGAAGGCAGCCAAGTAGGGGCATTCCTCAATTAACAGCTCCCCCAATTGTTCTCTTAAGCAGCCATGGTATTCTCTAAGATTCTCTTATCTTTGCCATTGTTTTGCCTTTTCTGCTTGGTCTCTGTAACTCCATAGCCAGGAACCCATCATAAGCAAACACACAGAGGGGTATGCACACTCTTTATACAAAATAATAGATATTTCCCATTTTGTCACATCCTCCTACCGCATATTTTTCATGAATATGAACGTATAATAAAAATATGTTATTGAATTGTAAGACATTTAGGCCAGGTCTTGACTAAAAAGTTAAGTCGACCCAGTTATGTGGCTCAGGGGTGTGAAAAATCCACACTCCCAAGTGACTTCGTTAAGTTCTGGTAACTCCCAGTGTAGACAGTGCTAGGTCAAAGAAATAATTCTTCTGTCAACCTAGCTAACACATCTCAGGTAGGTGGATTAACTACAGTGATGGTAAAACCCCGCCCATGGCTGTAGCAAGTGGCTACACTGAAACACAACATTAGGTGTAGATGTAGCCTAAAACTAAACAGCACTAGTTATATCCCTTCTAAAACCTTAGTGTATATACCTAATGCTAAAAAACAAAACAAAAAAATAGATATAATCAGGGCCAGCTCTGGCTTTTTTTGCCGCCCTAGGTAAAAAAGCCACCCTCCCCCAGCGCGGCAGGGGAGGGCAGCGAGCCTGCCGCGGCTCCACTCTCCCCGGCGGCCAGAGTGCCGGGATCAGGGCGGAGAGCCCGGCCGGGGCTCTCCGCTCTCCCCGGCGGCCAGAGCGCCGGGGGGAGGGTGGCGAGCCCGGCCGGGGCTCTCCGCTCTCCCCGGCGGCCAGAGCGCCGGGGAGAGGGCGGCGAGCCCGGTCGCGGCCCCGCTCTCCCCAACCGGCCGGAGCGCCGGGGGGAGGGCGGCGAGCCCGCTGCGGCTCCGCTCTCCCTGGCGGCCGGAGCACCACAGGGAGGGCGGTGAGCCCAGTCGCGGCCCCGCTCTCGGGCCGGAGCACCCCGCCGCGCCGCCCCAAGCACATGCTTCGTGGGCTGGTGCCTGGAGCCGGCCCTGGATATAATCATTACTCAGTTATTACATAGGAAACAGTTTATAAAATAACTGCTATCAACTACGCTGTAGCAAACATTAAGATAATTCAAGAATTCCAATTGGAACTTTTTATCCATAAAATACGGTATGGTTAAATCCAATTTTTATATGCTCATTTCTCTAAACCAAAGGTGACAAATTTATCACTAAAATAAATAATAATAAATAGTAATAATAATGTTAAGGTTGCAAAGTCAAAAACTCAAAAATTAGAAAATGCCAGAATTAAGATTGCCTGTGCATCTCTAATTTTGGCCTTTCTGCATGCCATATACATTATGATAGTCTTTAATTACATGATCACAAACTTTTTTCATAGCAGTAAGCAATATGCTCATTAGTATTTGCAGGATCAGGCCCTAAATAGACAACCTATCAAAGATGGATGGATGGAGGGAAGAAACAAAAAGCACAAGGGATTGGTGGCATTAAGCATGAGACTTGTTTGTTCCACTTTTTTTGTATAGACTTTTTATTTGTTCTTGTCTATGTCGCTATTTGTTAACACTTCTTTAAGGAGAGAACTAGGCTTTATAGGTCCCAAGGAGTTTTAAAGAGGGACTTTGGCAGAGAGGATGATTACATGGCAAATTAGGTCAAGTAAGACACAGATCACAGATGTAGGAAGGTGCACAAGAACTCCATCATGCTTTCTTTAATAAAAATCACGCACAAAGCAACCATTATTTCACAGGAAGCGATTTAAAATGTCAACTATATCCTCATTTTAAATATTTAGTTGTTTTGTGACAAATTAATGAAACAGCAATAGTGCACTCTTAATTGGTTAAGTACCATTAACCTTTTCCAAGGCTCCCAACTTGCAGATTTGAGTCAGCTTAGTTGGCATGCTGCCTTAATTATCTTGGAGACTGGAATACAAGTTTCACTATACTCAAGACATACCACTTTGTTTTTTTCACTATTTGTCAGCCTACCCAAAAATCATAACTATAAGTCTTCACATATTGAAACCCTACTTTGGGGATAGGGTGCAAATGCATTTCAAGGGAAGTGAAATTTCAAAGGGATGATGTGTCTGTGAACATGGCTGAATATCTTGATAGTCACAGTAATACTTGTGACCTGTTCATAACTGAACAACAAAAAGTGCCAAAGAATACATGGGAAGAAATTGGCCTAGTTCATACTAATAAAATAATAATACATTGTAATATTAGAACAGGAGTACTTGTGGCACCTTAGAGACTAACAAATTTATTAGAGCATAAGCTTTCGTGGACTACAGCCCGTATGCATCCGAAGAAGTGGGCTGTAGTCTACGAAAGCTTATGCTCTAATAAATTTGTTAGTCTCTAAGGTGCCACAAGTACTCCTGTTCTTTTTGCGGATACAGACTAACACGGCTGCTACTCTGAAACCTGTAATATTAGAGTCATTTTTCTTGATATAACAACTACCCAAGCAGCTAGACTTTTAAAACTCAGTAATAAAAGCAGATAATTAATCTTAGGACACTGAACAGACCACCCTTAACAGATCCTTATTCAGTTTTCCCTGTAATATTAATAACAATGTGTAAACTGTCTATAGCTACAATATTAGAATAGTATATATCTTCCAGGATATATGTTTAGAAAGAGCCTCCTCTTCCTATCCTCAACAATCCAATAAAGGCAAGGCAGAGTCCTCAATGAAAATATGAAACTAACTTCACCCTTAATCCACACAACATTGGAGACGAAGAAGTTTCCAGGTGGATTCCACTGTTGAAAACATGCCAGACCTTGCTCTTTCAATAGACACAATAGTCAACTCACATGGCATTAGAAAAAGAGAAAGTGTGGTAAGGAGCCACTCCTTGCAAACAGAAAACTATTTTTATCATATGAAAAATATTCTAAAGCAAGATTTAATTCTCAGTTCCTTTGGTTCACCCTTAATAATTCTCAAGATATTAGTATGTCAGTGAACACAGGTCTGGCTTTTTGCATCATGCTGTTGAATGCAAAGTCAGTAGCAAAGAAAGCTACCATAATACATCTGTGATTTAATCAAGAATGAGGTCTCAGAGTATGGCTACACAGCAAACACTCCAAAAAAATCCAAAACCCCATGGCAGCAAGTCTCAGAGCCCAGGTCAACTGACTTATGCTCGTGGGTCTAAAAATAGTTGTGTAGACATTTGGGCTTAGGATAGAACCCAGGCTTTAAAAACCAGCAAGGACAGAGGGTCTGTGGGCCCTCACTCCAGCCCAAGTATCTACACTGCCACACTTACCCACAGCAAGAGCCTGATTCAGTTGACCTAGGTTCTGAGACTCTTCTCCTGCGGAGTTTTCTTTGTGGTGTAGATGTACCCCAGCTTAACATGCATAACCAAGACCTGGTTGGAAATACTGCAGGACTGGTGTTGACACTGTATTTTCCAGGTGGATATATGTTCCACATGACATAATGTAATCCTAGGGGAATTCTGCACCACTGCATGTGCATAGAATTAATGTCCCCTGCAGATTTCTTTGCTTTGTCACAAAAAAATGGGGAAGCAAAGAAATTTGCGGGGGACACACATTTAACATTTCCCAAGCAGCCCGGGCGTGTCTGGTTGAGCACCTGGAGAAGCTGGCGGAGACATAAATCAGCGTGGGGAGGAGGTCTGGGCATGCGTGAGAGTGAAACTCTGTCCCTCTCGCTGAGTACTGTAGCGCACCCAGTGAGGAAGAATAGGGCTTTGGGCTATTTGGACGTAGGCATGAGGTAGGTTCTGTCCCCTCAGACAAAGCAGAAAATGTAGTAGTCTGCCTGCATAGTTGTTACTATTATTGTTAGTTAATCGTTCCCATTCTTAGTGAATTCCCCCACAAACATAAAACAGGTGTAAAAGTTTTAAGGCTCCTTTATATTGCCACAGTGGTGTGAAGGAGCCTATTGTAAACGACAGTAAGGGAATCCTCAGCTAGGAAGATCTATGTGCTTTGTTGCTTTTTTCCTGTGCCAGAGTGTCACAATGGGGTTAGATTACAGCTCAGGGTCATTTTTACTTACCCATTTAAAAAAAAAAAAAAAAAAAAAAGACCTTGAGGACAAATAAAATGTTTAGCAAGCAGCCAATAAAATGTCAGGACAGTCAGAACCAAGCATTTCCCAAAGTAGCTAGCAATGATTATAACTGGAATGCAGGGTATTGGTTACCAAGTATTTGTAACTTAACTTTCATTTCTTTAGGAAATGCTAAATAGTTATTGTGACTTTTTTCTGTATTGTGGTTTAAATAAATTACCAAAATAATTGAAACTGGCATGATTATATTGTGTTATTTTGACAAATAAAATATGCAGTATTTAGCAGAATTTTTAATTTTTTGGTGCAGAATTGCCTCAGGAGTAATGAGGGAGCATAAGGAGAAGATGCAGTTGGACCTTTTTCAATCTTACCTCAAATACAGGAAATTTCCCACCTGAAAGCTAGATATGACTGAATGTGTCTGCCTGTGAAAATGACCTGGGATGGGTTCAGGACAAAACTGGTGTGGAAGTATAGGTCAACCCTCTCAAACAAAACTTTTCAGTTAATGAATAAACATCTAAACAACAAGGCTTTTTTGCTAATTTATTCTCACAAGAGGTATAAAATGTATTATTAAAATTCCATTAAATCCTGGAAATGACACCACTTAAACATATCCAAAATTATCAGTACATGTATTAGAGTTATAATTGCTCAAAGAAAAAAAACTTAAGCTAAATTAATTTAAAAATCAAATTTTATATTTTCCTAAATCATCCCAAAGGGATAGTGGATTAGTGTTAATACTTATATGTAGGAGGATACAAGTTAAAGTGATATCTGCATTAGACTGTTGCTCCCCAGGCCAGGTGGGAAATTCTTTACAAAAAATTACAGAACACAATGCAATTTTGTACCTTCTAGGGAAGCTAATCATAGAGAGGAGAATCTATAATGCAAGTTTTGTTTGCTCATATGGCTTTATTATATTAATGGATGTAATATCCTGTATTGATAACCCTGTAATTCAATTATTTATTTTTCTCTTTGTGTCTTCATAAAGTATATCTGACAACTGTAACAAGAAATGGGAAATTAAAATGTGATATACCTATTATATTAGAAAACACAGAGACCTATGAAACACATTTGCCTCATATTTGCAAAATGTACAATAAATTACTTTTGAATCAATAAACATTTTGCAGCCTTCAGCCTACCGTATACATGATTAGATTGCCCTGGTTGCTCCATGGACTGTGAAAGGCCAACCTGCTTGTCAAAACTTTTCCCCTCAGAATGTCAGTGATAAATGTTAAAACATAAATCTAGAATGTGGCACTTAAAGGATACAAATTATGGCTATAAACACTCATACAATAGTTTGAAATTTTTATCAAAGGTACAGTTGACTCCATTTTAAAAATAGACATTACCATTCAGAAGTTGGTTCAATGAAAGATATTATCTCATCCTTGACTCTCTAATATCCTGGGACCAATATAGCTACAACATTGCATACTACTTTTCAGTAATATTTCCCTTACTGAGGTATTTCATATTCTTAGAATAAAAATTGATGTAAATATGATTGTTAAATTATCCACTGTAGATATTAAAACTCCAGTTTTTAAATGGTACCCCATCTTTTATAAAACATAAATTTGTATGCTTATATTTATAGATATCTGCACAGATATCGCTACATAATCAGACAGATAAACAAACACACAGGCTTGTATTGAGCACTATTACAAACCCCACCAAATAAGGCATCTCATATCAATAAAACAGCTCAAGCTATCTCCACTTGCTCCCAGCTGGTCAATAAAATAACCAACCAACCAAATTTATTTCTATTTTTACGATAAATCAGTATTTTTCCTCTTGAAACACCAGGAAAAGTAAATATATATATAAATTCCTAAAAACATATTTTAAAAAAATCTAAATTTAAAATTTTCTAGTAACAGATATCTGATATATAAATACATAATATGTTAAAATGAAATTTATTCCTCCTAAGCAGGGAAAAAGCCTTAAAATTCACTTATTCTCCTGTATTTTGCTCTGGAATAAACATACACTGCTATAAGTCATGCTTTTCAAAAAAAAAAAAAAAATCCCTTTACTGCTTACCAACATATAAGCATGCAGTTTTCAGTATGCCTTCTGCACTGTACAACTTGCTACTTTAGATGTATGCATAGCAGCACTTCTAAATAGTGTGACAAAGGATGGGAAAGGACATACAGAAAGGAAGAGCTAAACATACTTTCTATCCTGGTCCCCAATCGATCAACTTATTACATGAGTGAACCCTTGCGCCCATTCAGCAGGGAATTCATGCCTTATTTCAGAGCACACCTTGGAACCAAATGTTTTGGCTTCTATGAAGAGGGAATCCAAAAGTAAAATAAACCAACTGTGGAAAAGTTAATTTCTAAAAAATTTACGGATTAGTATTCTTGATTTCAACACTTAAAACAATACATTAATTTTAAAATATTTTTGCACCGATGTAAACTTGTTTACAATATTTTTTCCTAAGTATACCTATCCAGATTTCTACTAGCATAATATTTTTATTAATTTCCCAATTTATTATCAAAATCATGTGTAAATGTGAGATGCCTGGGATACTGACTCTCTGTTTTGTCTTGTACACTGCCAAGTGCATTATAGGTATTTAAATATTTTGACAATACCAAACCAGAAACTACCTACACAAACAAACCTGGATCAAAACATTTTCTATCATGCCACTCTACAACAAAATGTTCAATAAGTGGACTGAGGACTCTGAAGGTATGCCTACATAGCAATTAAACACCGGTGGCTGACTCATGTCAGCTGACTCAGGTTTGCAGAACTGTAAAACTTCAATGTAGACATTTGGGCTCAGGCTGGAGCCTGGGCTCTGGGACCCTACCTTTCAGAGGGTCCCAGAGCTTGGGTTCCAACCCAAGCCCAAACATCTACGCTGCAATTTTAGAGCCCCATGAACCCAAGCCAGCTGACCTGGGCTAAGCATGGGTGTTAACTGCTGTGCAGACATACTCTAACAATGACCCACCAGTGGGCACCTTCTCTTGAGTTAGTTCTCCAGAAAGAGAGAAACTTGACTTCAAGCAATAATCCATTCCTCATGTTCAGAGATTTTAGTCCTGATAATTCCTTCTCCTTTTCCCTTGGAATCTAGGACACACTATTTACCCTAAGCATCATTTTCTTTTTTTACGAGCAACAGTCTTAGGTCCAACTTTGCCATATCTTGAGTTCTTCATGACTGCTGAGTATCTTTTTTATTTTAGCTAGAGTAGTTTATTTCAGTTAGACCCACCAATTTTTGGCTCCCTGTGGAGCAGTTCCACAGAGATTATCAATAATTGTTCTCATATCAAATTTCTCTGGTACTACTCCTCTATATGCAAAGTTGTGTATGTGCGTGTTTTGTCTGTTTTGTTTTGTTGCTTTGTACACTAGGTCTGGCATTCTCAAAGGAATGTAGAGTTAGATGCCCAACTCCTACTGAAATTCAGTGGGAGTTGAGTGCTCAATTTCTTTAAGATCCTTTGAAAATCTCAGCCTAGATGTAGAATTAAAGTAAAATTCACCCCAGTGCAGCTGGACCATCCTCAAGGCAGTATACACCATACAAACCCTAGTTAAGAACTTAAGTGAGGCTTGTGTGATGAACAGGGTTTCATGCAGGACCTTGGTCTGGAGATGAATGTCACCCTACATGATTGAATCTCTTTAAAACAATAAGTAAGTAAGTAAAAGTCTCTTCTTAAAATGAGTTTTCCTTTCCATGAAGTAATGAGTTACCATATGTAAACATATTCCATAATTCAAAACGCATGTAAGTTCCTTTGTCAATTTTTCATAAACAGAAATGTAACTAAAATCCAATATACTTTACAGGTAGGGGGGAAAAAAGAAAAACTGATGAGAAGCAACGTAATTCTAAACAGAATGTTCATAGCTAAACATATGACAAGTAAAAGTAGACGTTAACCACAACACAGAGACAGGCAAATAAAAAATTCTCCCTTTTCATCCTTCATCCAGCTGAAACAACTTGAAATGGTTGCAATTATTAGAAAGGCAACTACATAACATTTAAAGACACAAGAATTAATACATTGTGCTGAAATCATTGTGTCGTTTCCTGTTTTATTAAATAAGTATTTCACACCGTGAACGCTGTACACTGTACATGTATTTACTATATAAAGTGATAACTTCTGTTACAAATACCTGCGTGACAAACAACACAGTATTAAGAATAGGGAAAAAAAATAGGAGGGACTGGATGGCTTAGGGCATCTATAATTGGATAAAAAAAATCTTTCATCTCAAGGTTGCTGTTCCAAACATCTAGCCAAGTTGGTAAGGACCACAAGATGTCATCAACTGGCTGTTTGATGGTCTATGTGACATGAGTTTGGTAGTTGCAGTTCAGTTTTACCATATTTCCTGCTACCCTAAAGACTAGAGCAGTAAATGGGGCTGTGATCTGGCAATCTGCTGTTCATACACACATGCCTGTGACAGCACAAAGGCACAGAGCAGTCAATAATAATATGTAGATGCAGGGATTCATTGGCAGGCATTCAATTTTAGGATCATGGCCATTCACTTAAACTACTGAAGAAGAACATATACAAAAACTTATCTTCCGAAACATAGGCCCAATCCTGCCAACACCTACTTGCACATGAACAAACTTCACTCATGGGAGTAAAGTTATTCATGTGTGTTTTCAGAATCAGACCTTAGGTATGTTAGTTGTATTTAAAATAAAAAGATTTTGAGAATTTTAACCAAATGCCACAACTGAAATATACTAGAAGGAGTTCTAACAAGTCAGTGGCTGACTGCTGTTTCCACTTATAGAAGCTAATGTCAGAGCAACAAAAAAGTAAGTACTTTACAATAATCATGCTTTCAAAACGGAACCAGTGATTATTTTAAAGCACTTACCCACCCCGCTTTTCCCCCAACCCCCTCCAATCTGACATCCATTTCTATGGCAACAGGAGCGGGCAGCTGAGTTGTAAAGAAATCTCACAGATTTCAGCCATGGCTGCAGTTGTCCTCAGCAAGTGACATTTCTGAAAGAAAATCTACAGACTTGAGTTGAGGATCAAATGAGATTCCCTGAAGCCTAAGTCCCCAATTTTGTAAGTAGCTATGAGCAGGCACTAAGGTTCGCTCATACAGCATTGCCTACATGATTCGGGCCTAATATTTTAACTTTGAGGAAATAACTACATCAGGCATGATTAAAGTGGGTAAACTATTTTCCCAAGCAATATTTTCCCCTTTTTCATCATAAAGATTTGATTCGCTTCAAGAAAATAAAATCAGTTAATCTTTGTTAGATCAGACCCCAGCACAATCAGAACCTTTGCAAATCAGATGATTTCTTTCCTACACTTACAGCCCAAATGATGATGATTAGCTCTTCCAGAGTTTTTCATGTACAAATCTCAAAGCATCTTATAAAGGAAGCTAAGAAAGTATTTGAGCTTTACTCATCTGAAGTGTAATGGCAGTTACTTCAGGCTCTCAACCAGAGTAGCAGCAGCTCCATTTGCACCACTCTTACTGAGTGCTGAGGCCACTGGTTCTGCATAACCATGGATACCTTGGCCCTTACCTTAGCCCACCCCAATATCACTCACACTGTCAAGGAGGTGATCTGGAGGCTCCACTGAGTAGCTGCCACACCAGTGTCCCTCTGCAGCTCTACCGCAATACATAACCGGTTTTGAGGACCTTGTGCAGCCCATCCTCATCTAAATGAATTGCACACTTTATAAACAAACATAATTGCTAATCAGAATACAATATAAATGTAACAAAATCACTGTACAAAACTATCAGGAAACATCAAGACAATGGCAGAAACATGCACCATCACTTATATGGGAGATGCAGAATATCATCTGATCCATACAGTCATGTATTACAGCTTCCTGAATATTTTCCCAATACATACATTTTTAGATTCCAAGGCTAGGAGGGACTATTGTGATCATTTAATCTGACCTTCTGTATAACAGAGCCCCCAGAATTCCTCAAAAATAATTCCTAAAGCATATATTTTAGAAAAACAACCAATCTTGATTTAAAAATTGTCAATGATAAAGAATCTGCCATGACCCTTGGATAAGCTGTTCCAATGGTTAATTACACTGTGAAAAATGTATACCTTATTTCCAGTCTGAATTTGTCTAGCTTCACCTTCCAGCCATTGGATTGTGTTGTACCTTTCTCTGCTAGACTGAAGAGCTCATTATTAAATATTTATTCCCCATGTAGGTACTTAGAGGCTATAATTAAGTCACCCCTTAACCCTTCTCTTTGTTAAACTAAATAAATTAAGCTCCTTGAGTCTATCACTTTGAGTCTATCTAAGGAATGTTTTCTACTCCTTGAATCATCTCCTGGCTCTTCTCAGAAACCTCTCCAATTTATCAATATCCTTCTTTAATTGTACACGCCAGATCTGGACACAGTATTCCAGCAGAGGTTGCACCACTACCAAATACAGGGGTGAAAAAAAACGTTTCCATTCTTGTTTGAGATTCCCCTGTTTATGCATCCAAGGATCTCGTTAGCCACAGCATTGCACTGGGAACTCATGTTCAGCCAATTATCTGTCATGACTCCCAAATCTTTTTCAGAGTCACTGCTTCCCAGGATAGAGTGCCCCATCATAATTTCTCAAAAAATAACAGAATCTTTTTGCAAGAACTCTCAACATTTTGCATACTCCAAATAGCAAGGATCAAGGTCATTCAACACATTTATTTTATCGGGGGTGGGAAAGGGGTTGGTTTTGCTTTTCAGGTGTCCCAGAATCATAGGTACCCAGCTCTGTTTTGTGGGACATCTCAGCACACACACCCCAGAACTATACTGGTACACAGAACAAATCAACAGTTGGGCACTGGTGTGGTAAGTGACAGGTTTTTGTAGTATATTGTTTTGATCTGGGAGAAATATCCCTATTTTATATTTCATAAGGTATATAATCAAAGCTATTTAAAAATATAAAACTTTGAAATTCAAAAAATATCATAAGTCTCCCACCCCCAGAACTTGCCCAATACATATAGATCCCCCCACCCCTGGTTAGCTCCATGCTCCTGTGAAGTTCCATGACGGATGTGAAGTTACCACCATAATGCATGATTAAAAATTACACACAGCAGAAGTCAGCAAGTTGTGTAACCTGAAACACAAACATAAGCTATATTTAATGTAAATAACACATTGATAGCCCTTCTTTTGTATTCCTTCTTGCAGATTACCTTTCAAAAGTTTTAGTTAGAGTCAGCTAATACTCTGTGATCCTTTTATTACAGTTCTCTGTCAACTACACCAACAAATAAGAAAGGATAAAAAAACGAAATAAATCTAAAGTAAATTTTGTGAGACACTTGAAAACTTCTTTTGATTTTTTTTTTTTTTTTAATTATTGTCCTTTTTTTTGAATGGGTCCCGGCTTCTGTCAACAGTGAAAAATGAACTTCCAGTCTTACATTTGCTTTAAAGTGACTACCATTTCCCCAAAACAATGCAGACCACGCCTCATAAATTTTCATGTATTTATACTCACAATACCTCTGCAACTAAGAGAAATGAAGGTTAGTCACCTGAAATTGAAGTTCTTTGAGATGAACTCTACGCATTCAGAATCTCAGGATGTACTTGTGGAATGCTACATAGCACTGTCCAGTAGAGCACACTCGCACTCTTCCCCTCAGAGTTCCTGACCATTCTGAAGTCAAGGCTCTAAAAAGTGGTATGGTACTGCAGCCACATCTTAGTTCCTTCCACTGTCTCCTCAGGTCTTAGACAGCAATCAGGACTCAAAAGAAGAGAGTAAGGTGGGCAGGGAGTATGAATGAATATAATCCATCTCAAAGAACTCTGATTCCAAGTGAGTAACAATACATTTCTACTTTGAGTGGCCTCTATACATTCCAACTCCTGGGATAGTTTGATAAGCAATTCTGTTAATTGAGGAAGATTTTATTAGGATTCAGCATCCCACCTTCCTCAACAGTATTGTGCATCAAATCTAGATGTTAAATCAAGAGTAATGTTTAGTACATGTGTAGACAGAGCTCCATGTTGCAACCCTGCTGATTTTAATACATAATGGGAATATGGCTAAGGCATGCCATAGAGAAACTGTCTTGGCCCCTGTAGAATGCATGCCAATTTTTATGGAAAGGAGGCCAGAGTCTAGTTTGTAGCTCTCTTCAACACACAGCCCAACCCATCCGAATGAAAAATGAGGTAAAATAGCCTGACACTATTTTCTTTGAATGTTATAAAGAGATTAGAGGACTTTCTAAAGTCTTTAGTCCTATTTAAACAAAAAGCTAATATCCTTTTAGCAACCAATGTGTAGAGTTTTCACTCACCTGAAGGTGCAGGAGGTCTGGGGAAAAATATCAGTAGACTAACTGCCTGATTAAGATGGAAGTTAATAACTACCTTGTGGAGGAATTTAGGATGTGGATGGAGGCCCACTTTGTCTTTGGGGAAACTGAAGAGTGGCTACACTATCAAGACTTGTATTTCGCTTACTCTTCTGGTAGATATAATTCGTATAGTACATGTAAGTCTTGATTGACACATAAAACATCGATAAATCATTCATAGGCTCAAAGGGGTAGGGAGTCTCATAGGTTATACATTCACTATAACCTTCATAAACTGTTTAATTGAGTCATGGGTAAACATAGATCTGCTGTCCATTGGTATATGGTAAGCTGAACTGGCAGCTAAGCGGATTTCAGCAAGGAGAAGGAGAGACCGAATAGTTTCAGATGTAGCAAGTAATCAAGTTTGTACTGAAACAGAGGAGGCCCGTTCATATAGACGAACTAGGCGGTCGTGTAGAGTGCCAAGTTAAATGGGGCGCTAAATTCGAGGGAAAAAAATCAAATTAAAAAAAAAAGTAAAATGAAAATCAGTGAAAAAGATGAAAACAAATACAAATAAAATAACGAAGATGTCATTATTTCAATTCCCAACACGTATGGAGGGAATATGAATTATAATTAATTTCTCTACATTTCTGAGAATTAATATGTCAAATCTTTTATTTACTGCAAAATAAATAATATTTTAGCGGAAAAAAAATTTCAATTTGTGACGTAGGGTCAAGATGACCCACTCTACAATTTTGATAAGTAATAACTCAGCCACAATGAAATACATCAGCCAGCGGCAAGAGCTGCAATGCTAGTGACACCTAATTTGGATATATATCAAGGTCGCATAGCCGGAAATTTATGCAGCGACATCGCAAGTCGATACGTGTCAAACGTTCATTTTAACATATGTTGCAGGTAGATGGTTAAGAATCGAGTGAATACTGTGGAAAATTGTGTTTCTTGGTGCCAAAGAATAAAGTCTTTTAGCATTATAAATCCAAAATGTGAGCATCTTTAAGCGTTATTAAACCTTAGCGTTAATATTGGGCTATATAATTATGAACTTTTCTTTGTTATAACTGGCTTACATGTAATAAATAAAGTCCATAAAAGAAAAGTAACAGCGTTAATGTTTAATAGACTATGAAAGTGATGACGTCACACTCTAAGTGGGTAACCGTGAGGAAGGGGATTACTTTCCAAGCAACCGGTGTTGGGTTATAATGTTGAAAAAGGTCATTTTGTTTCTGTGTAAACACTGTAACTAACTGTTTTAATAGGTAAATGAGTGTATGTTACTAATCATTGAACCTTTAATCAGTGAAAAGACATGTTGGGATGGCTGCAATGTGGTTTAAATCACCAACCATGTGGTGGGTGTGTCAGCCATCCTTAATGTTATAATGCTTGCAGTTGGGAGCACAGTACACAACAATATTCAAATACCCCATGGCAGAAAGAGGAAAAAGAAAACCCTCAGGAGCTGAGTATCGTAAACGAAAGGCTGAGAAGGAAAAGGACCAAGCAAAACAGCAGGGATCCTTCCTGAAATATCTTCTCGTTGATCCAAATAAAGATGGAGACAGTTCACAGCATCCAGATGAAGGGATTTTACTTGCAGAGGAGGGTAGCTCACATCCACAAAAAAAGCAGTTTGGAAATTCAAGATGATGGAAACTTACTTCTAGATGAAGGCAGCTCACAGCATCAGACGGATATGGAAATGGAGAAAATTTATTCAACTTCAGAAACACATGCAGAAATTGAAGCAAATGAAGTAGAAAGAAGAAAGGATGAGGAAGTTACAAACAAGTTACAGTATGGTGATCCAGCTTCATGGCCCAGATGTGATCACTGTGTGCGGCAAATACTCGTGGAACATGGACCCAAACAAGTTCATGAATTTCCCTTCCCTAAGGATGGAAATAAAAGAAAATTCTCTGCTCAGCATTACAAGAGGAAACTCATTAATGGGGAAGAAATTCATCGAAACTGGTTACAATATTCAGTATCGAAGGACTCTGTTTTGCTTTTGCTGCATGTTGTTTAGAAATCAAGCAATTGGTACATCACTTACTGAAAATGGTTCGAAGGACTGAAAAACATATCTTCAATTCTCTCTTCACATGAAAGAAGTACAGAATATTTGGAATGTTTTCAAAATTGGAAAGAACTTGAATTACAATTGAAAAAAGGAAAAACTATCGAAGAAAATTTACGTGTGATCAAGGAAAAAGAAAATATTGGCAACAAATATTAGAGCGTCTGATTGCTTTAGTGAGAGTTCTCGATGGGCAAAATTTAGCATTCTGCGGCTGCTGTAGAAATGAAAAATTATACACTCCAGGTAATGGAAACTTTTAAAAAGTTGTCGAATACCTAGCTTTGTTTGATCCAGTCATGAAGGAGCATTTACGTAAAATAACTGATTATGAAACACAGGTACATTACTTAGGAAAAAATATGCAGAATGAACTGATTCAAATCCTAGTAAATGCCATTAAAAAGAAAATTGTAGAAGCTGCCCATTCTGCAAAATACTTTTCAATAATACTGGACTGTACATCAGATGTGAGTCATGTTGAACAAATGACTATGATCATTTGTTTTGTGGATATGGAAAAGTCTGCAGATGAAGATAATGTTGAAGTGCTCATAAAGAAACCTTTTTTGGGTTTCGTACCACTGAAGGAGACGACTGGAGCATTTATGACTGAAACTATTCTACAAGAGCTTGAAACAATGTCATTATCTGTTGAAAACTTAAGTGGCCAAGGCTATGATAATGGGAGTAATATGAAGGGTAAAGACAATATTGTGTAAAGAAGAATGATGGAAATCAATCCTAGGGCCTTTTTTGTTCCTTGCAGTGTGCATTCTCTGAATTTGGTTGTCAATGATGCTGTTTGGAGGTAAGCAGTTTCTTTGATCTGGTGCAACGTGTTTATGTATTTTTCTCAGGCTCAACACACCGTTGGGAGATTCTGACTCACCATGTTAATTCTCTAACTGTGAAACCACTTAGTCAGACAAGATGGGAGAGTCACATTGATGCTTTGAAGCCTCTTCGCTATGAACTTGGAAACATTTATGATACTCTAATTGAAATTTCTGATGATACTACCTTTACTGCATCATCTGGCAATACGGCATGTTCAGATGCAGAAGTTCTTGCAAATGGCCCTTCCAAGTTCAAATTTGTGACTTCACTCATTTTGTGGTATAATATCCTTTTTGAGATTAACCTCACTAGTAAGCAGCGTCAGGAAAAGAACTTGAACATACATTCTGCTATTCAAAAACTGCAGCAAACTAAAAATATTCTGGAGGAATTCAGAAGTGATGAAGTGTTCAAAAGAACACTGATAGATTCTCTCGAGCTTGCTGAAGAAACAGACTTTCTAACAGAATTAGAACCAGAACCAGTTTGCATTCGGCAAAAGAAACAGTAGTTTTTGTATGAAGGACAAGACACACCCATTCGGAACCCAAAACAAAGGTTTAAAGTGGATTTCTACTTCGCAGTCCTTGATACTGCTATTCACTCGATTGACGAAAGATTTCAACAGATGCAGCAGCTAGAGTCAGTATTTGGCTTTCTATATGATATTCACAACTTGCAAAAGAAAACAGCAAAACAGATAAGAGAATTTTGTATAAAACTGGAGTCGTCACTGACTTGTGAAAATTCAAAAGACATTGATGGTACAGATTTGTGTAGTGAACTTCACTCTTTTTCAAGACAACTTAAGAAACATTCCACTCCTGAAGAAGTACTGAAGTTTGTTTGTGAAAATAAACTCTCAGACAGTTTTCCAAACATTTTTATAGCTCTACGCATTCTTTTAACTTTGCCAGTTTCTGTAGCTAGTGGGGAATGTAGTTTCTCAAAGTTAAAATTGATAAAAACATATCTGCATTCAACAATGGTGCAAGAGAGACTTGTTGGACTTGCCCACAATGTCAATAGAGCATGAAATAGCTGGAAAACTGGATCTAAAAGAACTAGTGACTGAATTTTCAAAACTTAAAGCAAGAAAAGTCATGTTTCAAGAGCACAGAGTGTTTTTTATTCGGAGTGTTTTGTAAATACAGGTTAAAGTTCATTGAAGAGTTTTCTTATTTCTGTCTACATTGGATGTGGTGGTAATGGCAGTTAAATCATGGATGATTTTGGATTTGTAATAATAAAAATTATAATTAACATTTTTAATGCATTTTTATTTGAAATCAGATTTAAATATCTTCTAGTTGTCATGTACAAATCTATTCTGAAAATGTCATGTCTCTATTTTATCTGATCTCAGACGGACAGATGGAAAAACCAAATAATTAAGCCTCTGTTTAAAAAAAAAAAAATGCTTAAAAAACATTAAAAGGAAAAAAGGGGCAAAATGTTTCCCAGTTTACCAAAAACCACAGCCTAGATCTGCCCTTGGGGTTTGGGGGTGGGGGGGCCGATTGCATGGCTCGCCAAGGGCGCCAGTTGCTGGAAGCTAGTCTAGGGCCCCTGGACTGAAATGATGCTGACTGAAGGTGTTACATTGTTTGACGCCTAAAGAAAAAAATCTTTTCCACTTGAGGTCACAGAACTTACAAATGGATTGCTTTCTAGAGTTTAACAGGATATGTTGTATCATTTCTTTAGACCAGCTAGAGACCTACAACTCATGTTGGCAAGCGTAGAGACTGAGGGGCTAGGTGAAAATCCAGTTGTCCTAATGAGATAACATATCTGTAGTCACAGGGAAACAATGATATACTTCTTTAGAGACATGAAGGAGATCCGAAAATCATTACTGTTTTGCCCATGCTGGAGCAATCAGAATTATTCTGGAATTGTCTTGCTTTATCTTCTATATCACTCCATGGATTAGAGGAAATGGAGAAAAGATGTAGAATAGAAAAATTCCCCAGTCAAGTAGGAACACATCTGAAATGGACAGGCTGTGTGCTCCTGCTCTGAAGCACTTGGCATTGTAACTGCAAACAGATGACTATCCAGATGACCCTTAAAGGCAAAGACTTTCTCTGTCAGAGGTAGTTTAGGTGGGTAGCTGCTCTGGACCTGCTGAGTTGATCCACCAGTGTGTTGTCCTCTGCTGCTAGGTGAAGTGCTATAAAATAAATGTTATGATTAGGGCCCTAGCAAATTCACGTCTGCAAAAAACATATCACAGACCATGAAATCTGATCTCCCCCATGAAATCTGGCTATTGTAGGAGTGGGACAGGGCTGGGGATACCCCAACTGGGGGCTCCTAACATGCTCCGGGCTCCAGCAGCTAGTCCCAGCCCAGGCTGGGGAAGGATGGGACTTCCTCTTCCCCTGTAGGGGCCACTCCTGGAGCCTGGCTGCAGGAAGGTCCGCGGCTACTGACTGAGAGCCCAGCTCTGAAGGCAACACAGAAGTGAGGGTGGCTGTCAGCCCCCGAACCAGGCATAGAGGCCGCAACTCCAACTGTGGGGGGCGAGGGGGAGGCTGCTGGGAACACCTGGACGTATGGAATCCACCCCACCCATACCCCGTGACCCTCACTTCTGCGCTGCTGCTGGCGGTGGCACTGGCTTTAGAGTTGGGCGCCCTGCCAGCAACCACTGTTCTCTGGCTGCCCAGCTCTGAATGCAGTGATCCTAACAGCAGCAGCGCAGAAGTAAGGGTGGCAATCCCACAGCCCCCTACAATAGCCTTGTGACCCCACATCCCATGATCTTCTTTGGGGTCAGGACCCCCATGGTCACAATACCATGAAATTTCAGATGTAAACATCTGAAACCATGAAATTGACTATTTTAAAAATCCTGTGACTGTGAACTTGACCAAAACGGACCTTGAACTTGGTAGGACCCTAGTTATGATGGATGCACCAGCCCCTAAACAGGTGTAAGGAATAACCTCTTCCCTACTTGTTCACATAATATCTAGATGTCGATTTAGTATCTTTCATCTTTGAGGATGTCATCAGTTTTTAGTACTGAACAACCCATCTCCCTTAAAACAGATCACAGAACTGAAGAAGACTGTCTCTTCTCCATCACCAAGTTTCTGTCTGTAAGATCTGAGGACCGCTCAGGAAGGAAGATGGATATCAGCTGCTACTATTAATGTTCTCTTTGGATCCAATGATGGTGCCATAACTGGAGCATCACAGGCCTGGAAAATACCAGATCTGGGGAAATACTCAGCTACGCAACACTGGGCTTTGAAGTGTAACCCGGAACTGACTTGAATCTCAAAGTTAGAACCACAGAGGGTACATCAGTATCAGACAGATCTGGTAAGTCTGATGAGTGGCATCTGGCACTGCTAACAGTGGCAATCTTCTCCCTCAACCTCTTCTTCAAAACCAATGTAGCTGGAACCTACATGGCTTTAAGTTCCTTGACAGGCTAACAGCCTTTTCCATCCCCAGTGCCTTTAGAGCCATGGCATCTTTGTTCCAAGACTCAGAAACTGGGGCACCGACAAATATCCCGATGACTGATATTCAGGCTGGTCCTTAAAGATAGCCATCTTCTCCCAGAGATGGAACTGATACTTAGCTATCACAGCTTAATTTGAGATTCTGATGCCTACACTGGATGAGAAGATCTTCCTGCCCAAAAGTATCCAGCTTCTTACCTTTCCTTTCAGATTGGGTATAATACATCTTGCCTCCTTTTACCCATTGGACAGCAGTAGCTGCCACCACAGAGTTGGAAGTAGGATTTGTGTGAAACAGGAAGAAACTCTTGAAGTACAGCTGGTATACACGATCAGCCTTCTTAGACACATGATTCAACCAGATCCTTTTGGTAAGAGCCCTTCCAATACTAGTTTTGTAATCTTGGAATTAGGGATGCCCAGAATACCAAAAACAGGATGAGAGGTTTCTTCTATCTAATATCTCCAAAAGTAAAAGATGTTATAGAGACAAGCTCATGAAATTGTATGGCAACTTCAGAAAGAGAAGATTGTGCAGCAACTCCTATGTTGTCATTTGGTAACCAGGTTCTAAGTCAATGTCCTGGAATTCTACTTCTCCCATAGGATCTTCTTCTGAAAACATACCTTGCATCACCGTAGGGAAGTGATCTCTATATCCTGGGTTCTATAGGCTGATCTATGAATGTTTAACTATTTGTTTCAACATCTTTCCAGGTACCAAAGTTAGACTGTCTGGTCTATAATTCCTTGGATCCTCTGTGTTCCCCTTTTTAAAGGTGGGTACTATGTTTGCTCTCATTCAGTCCTCTGGGACTTGACCTGTCCGTCTGTGAGTCCTTGAAGATAACTACTAATGGTTCCAAGATTGCTTCAGCTATTTCCTTAATGTTCCCTAGGATGAATTTTACCAGAGCCTGCTGACTTGAACTCAAACTTATCTAAATATTTGTTTAACTTGTTCTTTTCCTAATTTGGCTTGCATTCTTTCCCCCAAACACCTAGTATGGGCGTCAGAAGCAGGAAATATGGCAGGACAAGAGGCACATCTCTTAAAGTCTAGCTATTTTCTCTTCATATCCACCACGGGATCCGGGAGACTGCACCCAGGGGCAGAACCAAATGGATCTTTACAAATTTAAATAAAAATACCTTGGAGTAAAACAAAACAATTATACTGTATTAATCCTAATTAACTAACTATGACTAAAAACTAGCTAAAGGCATGGTGTTGCTTGAAGAGGTGGATCTGAGTCAGATCTGGAGAGGCTCCAGTCAGTCTGGCACTGCAATTGGAAGTGAACTAAGGCAGCCAAAGCACCATGTTCCCGTTTATAGGTTCACTCTCAGAATGTTCAAGAAAAGTGAAGGGACAGGCAGAAGGAGGTAAGAGAGCGCTCCAATGGGCTACAAACTGTTTTATTGTCCAAGCTGCACCCCTGGCACACCCCAAGAGTGAGAATGCATAGAGGTCATTCAAAGAAGTGTTATTATCCCCATTTTACACAACTGAGGTATCAGAGACTTGCCCAAGGTCATATACAGGTAGTCTGTAGCAGAGCAGGAAATTGAATGCAGATCTCCGAAGTCCCAGTCTAGCATTCTAACCACTCAACCATCCTTCTTCTCCAAGTAAAGTAAGTAAAACTAAAAGCAAGCATACGTTTTATACTGGTGACTTATAAAATACACAAATGGACCCCATATATCTCTTTCTCAGAAAAGAAACCAAAGGTCTTGCATGCTTCGTATCAAAACGGTATGCCTTTAACATAAGTCAAACTATTATATCCCTATGCTTTTCATGTGTATGTATTTGCATTGATTTTGTCATTATTACTTGCTTTCTTTCAAGCAGACAGATTTTCAATCAATTAGGAATGAGAAAAAAAAGTTATTTTAGCAATCCAAAATCCATATTTTTTTCTCTGTAATTTGCAGTGCTGGCATAGAGCTAGAACATCTTACACAACTGAGAAAGATCTTTTAGAATATTTTACCTTTGTTGTTTCCGCACTAAGAGAAGTGCAAATGGCAACCCTTTTTCAAAATTTATTTCTAAACTCCACAGTGTTAAGAATGATATATTTAGGATTTTAAAAAAATAAATAAAGCACTGAAACATTGCTGTTTCTTATAAAGAAGAACCTAGCTGTCAATCATTCTCCCTCTTGCAGCACAAATATACTTTGCAGCTTTCACTTGTCACTCCCATTATATGTAATGTAGGCAGCTTAGCACTAAATCAATTTAAAGAAATGCAGAAGTTAAATACATACATTATTATTATGATGACAGAAAAGGCAATGAATGTCTTGCGGCTCCATTTGCTTTCTTTGTTAAGGAAGAAAAAGCTAATTATCTGCAGCTGTCAACCATGAAGACCTAGACCTATTTAAGTCAACATTAGCCTTGGACAAACTAAAACATTTTTCATATTTTACCCTGATTGTTTTTTCTTCTTGGAAAACAGAATTTCATTATAAAATATTAATCATCCTGTAGAACAGTGAAGCAGAAATACTTGAGACATAAAAGCTATAGATTTGTATCCTTTTTCAAAAACAATTAATTGTAATATTTCAAAGACACTGCTGCCCAAAATACACTTATAATATTAATTCTGTAATTAGGATAACCAAAATATAGACAGATGTAAAGCCTCTCAATGCAAAGTAATGTGCAAAAAATTATCTAAATTCACAAAACCATTGGTTGCCAAAAAGTACTTTATGGATGATTAGAAGAAGCAGCTCTGTTCAATTATTAAATAAAAAAACAAAGGTTGTGATGTGCATTGGGAAAAGTAAACCTGAAAATTCAAACTGCAATGATAAAATGAAAGTCTATTTAAGCTCTGACACGTATGCTGAATACTTTCACTTATTAAGGGCTGGTCTACACTGCGGGGGGGATCGATCCAAGGTACGCAACTTCAGCTACGCGAATAGCATAGCTGAAGTCGAAGTATCTTGGATCGAAATACCTGGGGTCCAGACGGCACGGGATTGATGGCCGAGGCTCCCCCGTCGACTGCGCTACCGCTGCTCGCTCTGGTGGAGTTCCAGAGTCGACGGTGAGCGCATTCGGGGATCGATATATCGCGTCTTAACGAGATGCGATATATCGATCCCGGATAAATCGATTGCTACCCGCCGATACGGTGGGTAGTGAAAACGTACCCTAAACTGCAGAGACATTGAGCAAAGAAATAACTTTTACTGTACCCTCTTTAAAACATTTTTTCCGCTCCATGAAATCCAATAACATCACCTTGCTTGTTAAACCCAAACCAGAATATGCAAAAACTCTGTAACTGCATTTATACTATTCATCCATTACCCAACAACAAACAGCCAGAAAATTTCACAGAAGGGGTAAACTTCTAGGCTGAATGTTTTTTTATTGGTTGTTCAATGAGGACATTTCAGCATATTTTGGGACGTAACAACAGTTTGTACTTGCAGCTCACCTTTAAGGCTCACCTTTAGAGTTCAGGTTGTGTCATATATTTTCAATAAAAATTAAAGATAAAATTTTAGCTTTAAATATGAATTTTCTTTCTAAAACAAAACAAATCTAATAAGGGGAAAGCTCCTTCAATGAATTTGTGCCAGGGTGCCCTGATGAGACCTATTGTGCTTGGTAGAGAGATCACTCATGATGAAAACTTTCTATATCTATAGTAGGGTTAGAAAAAACAAGGTCATATTGGATTGGTTATTATATATGCTTCTGCTGCATTTATTTTACTATTAGCTGACCTACAAATAGTATTGGTGGAAATAGACACAAGATATCTTTTGACCATGCTTCCTACAGCTTATTCTCTCTCCCTTGACTTTGGGTTCCTTGCCCCTTAAAAAACAAAGCTTTATTTTGGTGTTCCATCCACATCTGCTTTAGAGACTGAAAATTGTTGACACTCAAGAGTAATCATTCCTTAATATTTCCTGTTTTGTGTTGCTGCTACAGCCAATCTTTTTAAATTATTATTATTTTCAATTGTGGATACCCCTTATGTACATAGATCTGATGGATAGACGACTGCTTTCTGCCTGTATCAACTCTGGGCATGGCTACACTCGAAACTCCAAAGCGCTGCCGCGGGAGCACTCCCACAGTGAGTGTGGGTTGCGGCGCCAGCGCTTGGAGAAAGCTCTCCCAGCGCTGCAGGTACTCCACCCCCCAAAGGGGATTTGCTTACAGCGCTGGGCTCCCAGCGCTGCGGCACTGTTTACACTGGTGCTTTACAGTGCTGTAATTTGCTGTGCTCCGGCGGCTGGTTTTTCACACCCCTGAGCGAGAAAGTTGCAGCGCTGTAAAGCGCTAGTGTAGCCATAGCCACTGTTGTAACAGACTGCCTATTTGAGTCTCTATTACTGCCTTTTGGAAGGCTGAAACTTCTTAGGCCAGGTCTACACTACACCCCTAATTCGAACTAAGGTACGCAACTTCAGCTACGTGAATAACGTAGCTGAAGTTCGAAGTACCTTAGTTCGAATTAGTTCGAACTTACCTTGGTCCACACGCGGCAGGCAGGCTCCCCCGTCGACTCCGCGGTACTCCTCTCGGCGAGCTGGAGTACCGCAGTCGACGGCGAGCACTTCCGGGTTCGACTTATCGCGTCCAGACTAGACGCGATAAGTCGAACCCAGAAGTTCGATTTCCAGCTGTCGAACTAGCGGGTAAGTGTAGCCAAGGCCTTAGAATCATAGGGTTAGAAGGGACTGCCAAGGTCATTTAGTCTAACCTCCCATCAAGATGCAGGATTTGTTGTGTCTAAACTATCCAAGACAGATGGCTATTCAGCCTCCTTCTGAAAACCTCCAGTGAAGGAGTTTCTTGTTTTTCTTATTTATGTAGGTAGACTACTGATGTTAAATTTTTGTGTGCCTTCATATATAGATTTCTGGAAAACTATCAAAGCCAACATATCCACTCTTAGCTCAAGAAAGCTGATGCTGTTGTGCTTCTCTGACTCTAACCATTTCTCTGCAAATGAGAAATAATTTTACTAGAGGGCAGCAGAGATGCACCTTACCCCAGGGGTTGGCAACCTCTGGCACGCGGCTCACCAGGGTAAGCACCCTGGCGAGCCGGGCCAGTTTGTTTACCTGCCGCGTCCGCAGGTTCGGCCTATCGCAGCTCCCACTGGCCACGGTTCGCCATCCCAGACCAATGGGGGCTGCGGGAAGCAGCGCAGGCGAGGGATGTGCTGGCCGCAGCTTCCCGACACCCCCATTGACCTGGAGCAGCGAACCACGGCCAGTGGGAGCCGCGGTCGGCCGAACCTGCCGACGCGGCAGGTAAACAAACGGGCCAGGCCCCCCAGTGCTTACCCTGGCGAGCTGCGTGCCAGAGGTTGCCGACCTCTGCCTTACCCTTTAACTCTCCCTGTTTCCCAGTTTCCTTCCTGCTCCCCGGATCCCAGTTCCAGTGTATGTGCAGTTGTACAGTGCAGCATACCCAGAGTCTGCTCCCACTCCCTTATTCCTCCCTGATGTCTGCTTTGTTCTCCCCACTACCAACAGCTCCCCTTAAACAGTCCACTTCCCTCACAGATATCTTCCCTCTTCAACTCCCTCTCCCCTTCCTTAAGCCAAGAAAGGCTGTGGGGTGGGTAAAGATGCAATTCTTAGCTCAGGACAATTTATCAATTTGTCAATTACTTTGGATTTGAAAATGTTCATTCATTTGGCTAATTTAAAATGATACTTCTCATTTTGTCAATGCACATTAAGCAGACTTTGCCAAAAGTTAGCTGAAGTGAGAAAGCCTTATGGTGGATTTCGGACCTGGTTCAGTGCATTGGTGTTGTCTTTCTATAATGTGATGCACATTAATGTATCAAACTTCAAAGCCATTTCCCATCTCATGTGTATCAAAAAAGCTAAATATTTTTTGTACTGAAATTCCAAAAATTGCACAGAAAGGCAATTAAAATCGTAAACTATAACAGATAAAATGAAAATCCCCAAATTAGCCGCAGGAATTTTTACAACTGGTATTATATAAGTCTGTATCAATGGCCCAAGTAGCAGGTCCACCAGTTGGTGATGGATAACGAAACACAGGGTTATGGGCATAAATAGACGATAAAAGTTGAGGATGAAGTTTGATATTTATGCAAATCATTATCTTGATCTTTGAACCATCTGAAGATATATACTGCCCTCAGGCTTCCTTCAATGACCCAAGCAATAGACTGGGATAGAATGCTCTGAAGAAATTTTACCACATTTTGACTCCCATCAAAACTCTTTTCCCTGATTACATGTTTCAACAAAATGGATTCAACTCCTGTTGGACTGATTACTTTACATGGGTGTCAGGAGAGGTATTATTATATACTGATACATTTGATTTCTGTAGGGGAGGGTTGAATGGGTAAGCAAAAGCTTTGATTTCTTACTCCAAGCTTTAATGTCTGCAGTATATTTTCTTTGATCACATTTTGAACTTAATTTTTAAATTATCTTGACAAACAAACTGATGAAACTTGTATACCTTAATTAAAGACTGCTATTGATTCTTTTTAAAGGGAGGACCCAAGAGAGTACGCAATGGGAGAGTAAAGAAATATGTGCTTACAAAAAGTTCACATGTAATTAAGATTGTTTCAGATCATCACATGCAGATCAGTAAGAAGCAAAGATCCAATCATCAATAGTCATTCTTGTAATTTTTATAGCTATCAGCATGACCGATTCAGTACATTCGAGCCTAGGTCTATTACAGAAATGCCTACATAAGTTTGAATGATCAGCTTTCTGTTAATGTTACCATAGCATATAAAATGCTAGTAATAATTTCATTGTACTCCAAATTTGAAAATAAAAATGAGCATAAAACAGCAGCAGAATATACCAAATCAGGATAAAGGATAATGAGAATACAAAGAAAAAGTCATCTTCAGTAAAAGCAGCAAGATGCCATTCTGGAATGAAAATAAATCAGCCCACAAGGTGGCAGAGAAGAGACAGCAAAAATAAAACATAAAAACTCACACCTGAGTCTGTCATAGTCACAGGTGAGTCTCTCTCTTTACTATTTCTTCATGCACAGAAAGTGGTCAGATATACTAAATTTCTGATTGGGTAGTGCACTGTTCACTTCTAAAATTTGTTGCTTATGTAAAAGTCTAAAAGACAGAAAGCATCTTTGTCCTGTATTTTCTGGAGGACCCTTACGTTTCTGGGGGTGGTCTGAGCCCCACTCCCTAATTGCTTCATGTGATCTGGGGAGGGAAGATTACTGGCCTTCTGGGAGCATCTGAGCCCCCCAATATGCCCACCAGGATCTATAGGACCCTGCCCACCCTGCCTCTTTCATGTATGCCAGGTTCTGGAGGTCTTGCCTTTCTGGGAATGTCTGAGCCCCTCTCCCTCCAGTCTCCCCACACCATGTGGGACAGGACTGGGGAAGCCTTGTCCCTCTGAGGGTATGTCTTCACTAGCAACATTAAAGCGCTGCCACAGCAGCGCTTTAACATGGCTGTGTAGTTGCGGCACCAGCGCTGGGGAAAAAAAATGCCTCCATGAGGGGAGTAGCTCCCAGTGCTAATGCACTGTCTACACTGCCACTTCACAGCACTGAAACCTGCAGCACTCCAAGGGTGTTTTTTCACATCCCTGAGCGAGAACATTGCAGCGCTGTAAAGTGGCAGTGTAGACAAGCCCTGAGTGAGGATCTTAGATCAGGCAAGTTCAGAGCATGGACCAAGGCAAGAACACACTGAAAGGGTGAGGAGCTGAGAATGTATATGCTTGACATATATCAAAAACTCTCCACCACTGGGGAGGTGAGAAGGGAACACCCACTGACATGAATGGAGCAGTTCACATGTCTCAGAGCTATTGTTTCAGGCAGTATTTAAGTCCAAACTCTTTCAGCTGAGACCATCTCATTGAGATGAATGGGTCATTTAACACTTCTCTGAACGCTATGCTGCTGCTGGATGTATGGAAACCCTCCCCACCGTTCTCGCTCTCATTTCAGACAATATTATACTCCTGGGGGGATTCTGCGTGACTGTGTGCCCGCCGAAAACGCCTCCTCCCCCACAGATTTCTTGTGTTTCCCTGCAGAAAACAGCAGGGAAGCAAAGGGAAGCCGCATGGGGATGGAGGGCGAGGGGTGATCATGGGTGCACTTTGGGGCGGGGGGATTCCCCCCCTCCAAACAGAGGTGAGGCATGGGGGTGCACATGGGGTTATATGCCACTGCCCCCCCGCCCCATTCTGCAAGCACAGAGCTGCCCAGCTGAAGGAGGCTGTGTCTGGGCTCCACTGACTCTGTAGCTGAACGCGGTTTCCTAGGTCCTAGTGCTAGTCATGCTCCCCTTCTTTGTGCTGGGAGCCTTCCTGTTTTCTATTCCATGCAACAGTGAGTCCCCGCAGTGGGACTGGGTAAGGGAGGGTGAGGAAAATGAGAGAAGTGGGGCTGACAAGATGGGGGGAAGAGGCAGTGGGGGAGGAAGGGGAGATGGGATACGTCAGGGGGAGGGAAATGTGGGACTGAGCATCCCCTCAGCAGCAGCTGGGGCTCCCCCATTAAGCAGGCTCATCGACCCCCTCACCCTGACAACCCCTACTCCCCTACACCTGGATCCTTCCAATGAGCCCCCAACATATCAAGCCCAACTCCCCCAGCACCTGGACCCTCCACTGAAACCCCTGCACCCAGTTTTCCCCCTCCCCCTCTGAGCCCCAATCACCTTCACCTGGATCCCCTACAGAGTCCCATTGCCCCGGAGCCCCCCAATGAGCTGCCGTCACCCAGATTGCCCCCCACAGAAACCTCTCACCCGACACCTGGATCCCTCCACACTAAGCCCTTCCACACTTGGAGCCTGCTGGGCTGAGCCTGCCCACCCTCACCTAATGCACCTGGCACAGAGGGGCAGGGCCCCGGGGTCTTTCTGGGGCAAGCTCAGCCCTTGCACCGTGTCAGGGTCCGGGGCAGCCTCACTGCCAAGTCTCTGTACCAGGGGAGGTGGGGGCTTCAGGGTGATCTCCCACCTCAATGCAGCCAGTGGCCTGTGCTCCCCACTGCCATGCTGGAACCACATTAATTTATTGACAAATACAATTTGCAGAATTTTAAAATATTGTGCGCATAATTTTTAATTTTTCGGCACAGAATTCCCTCAGGATTAATATTATAATGCTCTCCTCTAGCTAAGGTTGGGAAGCCTTTAAGTGATATTTAAAGGATGACTCTAAGTGCTGTAAAATCCACATGCTTATATAAATTGTCTTGTCATTTGCCAAGCCTCGTAGCAGCATAGGGTAGGGTTAATTAGCCAAATGTGGAGGCATCTGAGCCAGGGGTTCCCAAGAGAGAGACCCCACAAATAACAGCATTTAATTAACGTCACAGATTCTAGTAACTTCAGAAACACACCCTGGCCAGAAATCTGAGAATGAACTGTTAACATCTGCAAAAATCTGCCTCTATCAAGATTTTATTGGGGGCAGAGGGAGTTGTTTTGTTTTGTTAAGAAAATAAATTACACATGCAAATGCTCACTAGGAGAGAAGGGGGGATTGGAGTACAAAAGTAAGTGGCAAAAGGCAGAGGGGCTTGGGTCTCCAATGAGGGATCCAGAAGGGGCTAAATTATGGGAATGGGTGGTAAGGGAGGGAAGAGGGGTTGTGACAGTTCCGATAAGGCAGAGAGGGGAAGAACTAGGAGAGGAGAAGACAGGAGGGGTAAAGAATTGGCACAGTAGCAGAAATTGTTGGGGGTTTATGAGTGACATGGGCTGTCACTGAAATCTCCTCTTCCGTGTGTGCTTACTAAGATCTGGGGGAGTCCTCCCCCTCTGCAGGGGTCTGAGCCCCTCTCCCTGCATGCTGTCTTTTCTAGGATTTGGGGAACACCCTCTTTGGGTGTCCTAGCCCATCTCCCTCCTAGCTGGAATCTGGCATGGGACTAATGAAGGTAACAGAAATTTAAACATCTGAAATCCAGAGAGTAAGTAGTTAAGATACACCTCACCCTGGTGTGAGATAACTGGGCTCACCAGAGTGTGCAGGGGAAGGGCCTGGATTGGAGGAGGGGTGGTCTGGACCTGGGCATGCCTGGCTGAAGCAGAGGCAAGAATCACATCTGGAGTGAGGGGCCAGCTCAGTGTGCAGCTCGGGCTCTGGTTAATACAGCAGCAAGATAGGGCAGCCGCAGGAGACAGCAAGGAGCAATGTCGTACAGGTTAATGGCTTCTATAGCCCTAATTCATGGCTTTATGGGGGAGGAAAGAGTAGGGGAGCTGGACATTTTGGAGGGCAGGCTACGTATGATAGAGAACGGAGAAGGAGAGAGACATACCAGTCTTCTCTCACATGCTTATAGTTACTGCAACAACCATGTAATAAAACTGTCAAGGTTTTTGGACACAGACCATGGATGAGATTTCTCCCATCCTGTTAGCAACTATAAACTGCAAAACATGGCCATTATCCCCATTCCAGTATAACAAAATGTACAGGAAGGGGGAGGTGCACAGAGAAAACACATAGTAATTGTGTGGCTTATAAGTGGAAACACCTTTGACCTGGAGCTATTCTTAGCTCTGCCACTGGCCTGCTGGGTGACGATGGGCAAGTAACTTCAGCTCTCTATGCCTCAGTTTCCCATCTGTAAAATGAAGATAATGATGTAAAGTTCTTTGAGATCTACTACTGAAAACCTATATAAAAGTTAGCTCATCCGATTATTACCTAGCACTGTAGCATATCAGCTACAAATTTGGATCAGAATTACAACTATCTAAATGACCAACAAGCATTTTTCCTGCTGTTTGAAAACCTAGTAAATTAAATGGCAAAAAATGTTCATTAATGCAAAGTTAACATGCCCAGTAATAGTGCATGCTCTTCCAGAACATCCAGTTCAGCAAAACTCAAATATTTGAAAACCAAGAAATCCAGAATTAAGGTTAATGTCCACACAGCATTAACTCTGCCCTCTTTGGGTGCCCACAACATACATACACTTTGTTTTTTCATTATGATGCATAGGTGCTACTTGCCCTAAAACACTGAGCCTACTCCTCTGACAGAATACCACGCTTTTTAAACCAGAGACTGCTTTCATATCTCATCTCACTACTGATAATACCCATGGCAAGAAGCCCTAGTGCAGGGGTGGCCAACCTGAGCCTGAGAAGGAGCCAGAATTTACCAGTGTACATTGCCAAAGAGCCACCAGCAGCCTCCCATCTGCTCCCCAACCCTGCTCCCAGCACCTACCACCCACCGACAGCCCCGCCAATCAGGGCCTCCCCTTCCCTCCCCGCACCTCTTGATCAGCCGTTTTGTGGCGTGTGGGAGGCTCTGGGTGGGGAGGGCACGGCAGGCTCAAGAGACGGAGCAGGAAGGGGTGGAGTGGGGGCAAGGCCTGTAGCAAAGCCAGGGGTTGAGCAGTGAGCACCCCCCAGCACATTGGAAAGTTGGCGCCTGTAGCTCCAGCCCCGGAGTTGGTGCCTATACAAGGAGCTGCATATTAACTTCTGAAGAGCCGCACGTGGCTCTGGAGCCACAGGTTGGCCACCGCCTACCCTGGTGCCCTGCTACTGATACAACCTACACAATTTTGTATTGAAATGCAGAGTAGAACCTCAAAGTACACATCCATCTCCTTCTTTTGATAGCACATGCGGAGGGACTCAGGCCCAGATCTCCTCATATCATAGTCAAAGTTCTATGGCGCTCCTCAAACTAATCCCCAGATCTTTTTATATCACAATCACAGCTCTTCCAAGCTGCTCCAAAATATTTCTCCACCATTCAATACAGATACAACTAACACAGTCAATGCAGCTGAAGTGCAGGTAGATAATTCCTAGTGACTATTGCCAGCTCCTGGGGGCAGAGTTAAGGTTGCATGGGTGTTTACCTCAACTCCGTATTTTCTGGTTTTCAGAAGGCTGAGTTTTCCTGAACTCAATGTCCTGGAATGGAACAAATTATCACCAGGCAACCTTAATGCCACATGAACAAAGTTTTTTACCATTTAATTATTATTTGTATTTCACTAGTGCCTAAATCAGGGGTGGCAAACTACAGCCCAAGGGCCGGATCCGGCCTGTAAGGCTTTGGATTCGGCCCACAGGATTGCCACCCCAATGACACCGCGGGCCCCGTGCCACTCCTGAAAGCAGCCGGCACCACCCCTAGGGGCGGGAGGGCAGAGGGCTCCATGGACACCCTCGCCTGTGGGCACCGCCCCCCTACAGCTCCCATTGGCCAGGAACAGGGAACCACGGCCAAAAGGAGCTGTGGGGGAGGTACCCGCAAGCAAGGGCAGTGTGTGGAGCCCTCTGCCCCCTCTCCCCCAGAGACATGGTGCCGTCTGCTCCCGGGAGCAGCACGTGCGACAGGGAGCCTGTCTTAGCCCCCGCTGCACACCAGTGCCATCCTGGAACCGCTCCAGGTAAGCGGCACCGGGTCAGAGCCCGCACCCCTTCTGTACCCTGCACTCCCAACCCCCGCCACACCCCTCCTGCACCCCAACCCCCTGCCCTGAGCCCCCTCCTGCACTCCGCATCCCCTCCTGCACCCAACCCCCTGCCCCAGCCCTACATTCATGACCCTACATGCAATTTCCCCACCCAGATGTGGTCCTTGGGCCAAAAAATTTGCCCACCCCTGGCCTAAATGTCACAATCAGGATCAGAGTATCATTGTGCCAGGCACTGCACAAACACAAAATATGAAATGGTGCCTGATCAGATGTAGTTACAATCTAAACAAATAATACAGACCAGCACCAACAGGCAGATAACAAACAAGTACAATTTTAAAACATAAACACCTTGGTAATTATTGTTTGGTTATGTCTGTTAATTCTCTAACCTTTCCCCTACTCGCTACATAGTTGTCCTATTATACAGGTGAGTAGACTTTGCATTTCTTCACCTTCAAGTCAAAAATAATCAACCAAAAAGGTTAATCTTAAGAAAAAATATACCTTACCCTCTCCAAGAAATAGCAACTCTCCTCCAACTTCCTCCTCCTCAGAAAACTGAGTAAAATTGGATTATGCAGCATGCCCTCATCAACAGATTTGGGCTATTTCGGGGTAAAGAGGTGAGGGAGTGAATTTCAGAGTCAGGCCCCAACATGGACAACTCCTTGCCAGCTGCCCCTCCCTTTTAAACTGAGGAAGTTCCTAAGCTAGCATCTCCATTGATCGTAATTTATTTTTTACGTTATCTAAAGCAGAGGACTTAAAGTGTCAAAAACTAGACTTCAAATTCTTAGGAACCCACAGGTAGCAAGTGCAGATCCCAAGAACAGGTGTAATATACTAATAGTGAAATACTCCACTCATCAAAAGTGTGCCCCTTTTAACACAGGACTCTAAAGAAAAGATGCTACATCAAACACCCCTTTCCTTAGCTCCAACTGATGATCTACTGTATCTTCTGTTAGCAGTACTATTCATATCTAGCAGTTTCCAGTTTTGTGCACATACCTATATGAAATTAGTTGCAAGTCTTATTCCTTGGCCACTTTCTTATACCTATTGATAGAGAGAGCATTACTTACACAGAACTTCGAGCCATTCAACAAATGCCTCATTTGGATTAGAATCTTGATTTTGTGCTGGTGCTTAGCTCATTGTTGGGTGATGCAATTGTGACATCAGATATTACTTAGTCAATCATACAGCACAGCTCACATTAGGATTTACACATTACAAGCCTCTTGGTTAACATGCCACAGAAATATTAGGGTTTTTTATATTGCAAATAAATCATCAATAAAATGCTTTTTGATAGGGGCACATCAACCAAAAAAAAAAAAAAAAGTGTTTTGAATGAGACCTCCCTAATTCAAACCAGATAAGAACGCAAAAATAGTTTCCTGAATACAGAGACAGCTGGCTAGAGAGCATGTCCTTCTACATTTGTCCCTTTGTCGTGGGAAACTTCTTGATTATTAACCAAACTGCCAACAAAATTTTAACTTATCAGTCAACTCCAACAGTATCTTTGGGGATTAGAGTTTAAAAACATAGCTCTAAACCTCTACCTATTCTTCAAGGAGGTTAGAGGGGGACAAAAAACAAGTTACAAAAATGCCATGCAACAAGATCCCAAGAACCACAGCCACGTACCCAGCCACAAAATTAACATTACTGAGGGACATATTTATTGGACTTGTGAAGATTCAGACTGCCCACGCTGACACGACTTTAACCAGTTCATTTAAAATCTCATTGACCTATCAATACACTTGTGTTTTTCCATCACTTTATATGAGAGAGATTTAGATATCATATTATACATCATCTATTATAAAGGCTAATCATAAAATTCCAGTAGGATGGACAGAGTGGCTTTTTCATGTCTAATGACTATAATTTCATGATGGACAACTATCGTGGAAAATATAAAAGTAGAGTAATTTGCAAGAGCAAGAAAATAGTTCACTTAATCTTATCAATTTCAAGAGATGACTATAAAGCAGCAATTAAATTACTCATTGGTAATTATGCATCTTTGAAGATATCATTTGACTGGATTCTTTCTCTTAGGTCACAGCTGAATAGTGAGAGACAGGCCAGACCCTTAATTTAGAGAGGAAGGATGGTCCAGTGGTTAGGGCACTAGTTTGGAATGGAGAGACCCAGACAGGTTCAATTCTTTACTCCATCACAGATGTCATATGTGGCCAGGAGTAAAAATCACTCTAAACCTCAGGTTTCCATCTGTAAAGTGCAGATGATAGCACTTCCCTACCTCACAAGGGGATTGTGAGGATAAACACATTAAAGATTGTGAGGTGCTCAGGTACTACAGTGATGTAGTAAGCATCTAAAACAGATATCAAAGATTTTTGGACCTCCCAATCATTGGCTTTTCAGCCTCATTCTGGAACATATTGAGTCCCAACAGTTTGGACAACATTGTTTTTGGACGACATTTAGGAATGATAACAGCCCATACATGGTTATATAATCCCACAGTGTATACAAGACAGAGATAACTATGTTATCCATTCTACAGAGGTATTATGCAGGATGCTTGCTTGTAATTCTGTTGGTTATTTCCTCTCTCAGACTTTATCACTTTTGATGGAAGATATTCAGTTGTTAATATAATCCATCCAGATTAAGAGGTGAAGATTCCAAAGGAAACAACATCCACCACAAAGAACATTTTAAACCACAACTGTCTGAGAAACCACAGACCTCAGTAAAGCTTCTTTTCTTGTTAAATTTTTTAAGTATGGGAGTATAACCAACATCCAGAAGAGGCTTCAATTAAAATAACCAAATGTTTATGCAAGAATCTTAAAACAAATAAATAAATAAATAGAGAACTGATCTGTCAGGCACCAGTCTCAAATCCAGGCCCTTAAGGCTGCCAAGCAGGAATCTTATACTCAGCACCTGCAGGCGCTGACACGGGAACTGCTGCTAATACCCAACCACTAGACGCAATACCTGCTGATTTGGCTGTGTCAGATGACTGACAGCAGATGCTGATTGGGCACCACTGGATATAAAGCTCCCTGTTCCTGTCCCACACCCTGTCTGAGCATCTAGTCACTAGGCCTGCTACTGCCTAGACCTCGGAGACAAAGTCCCTGCTTCCTCAACTAGTTCCAGCTCCTTGTTCTTGCTATTTCATATGTTTCTTGTTCCTACTACCATGCTTCGTCCCTGTTCCTCTCTCCACACCTTTTTCTTGGTTCCTGCTTCCTTGCCCTGACTTCAGTTGCTGACTTTGGCTTTGACCACTGGCATGATCACAACCCCAACTCTACTCCTGGCATCAACCACTAGGTCAGACAGCCCCCATTATGGCCCCTGTTGTGATCTGAGAAACTGAAAGCAATGAAAAGGCGACCACAGATCTTGAAAACTGAGCATCAGCACATAATGACGTTTGCTGCCCTGAATAAAGATAAGAAAGCCCTTCAGAACCAGGATATTGCCTTAGAAAATAAAGACATGATTTTAAAAATTACAATTTTGGGAGTCTTCATAAACATTGGGATATAGGAATACAAAAATATATATTTTTTTTAACTCTAAGGCTGTGTTCATAATAACACAAAGTTAAATTGTTTTCAAAATATGCTAATATGGCTTAACCTGCACAATCATTTTAAGTTACCCCATTTTTACAACTGTGATAGTAAACCCTCACAACCCTTCAGAAACAAGTCTGGATATGCTTTTTAATTCAGGGAATCATGCGACACAATAAGGTATCCATTGTCCTGCTTGTATTGAAGTGCACTCATTATTAGAAGTCTTTTTTATTCTGTCTTCACAGAGTAGTAAAAGAAAGTATAAACTAAGAGTATGTCTACACTACCCGCCGGATCGGCGGGCAGTGATCGATCCAGCAGGGCTTGATTTATCACATCTAGTCTAGATGCGATAAATCAACCCCCGAGCCCTCTCCCGTCGACTCCTGTACTCCAGCACTGTGAGAGGCGCCAGCAGAGTCGACGGGGGAGAGGCAGCAGTCGACTCACCACAGTAAGTCGATCTAAGTCCGTCAACTTCAGCTACGTTATTTACGTAGCTGAAGTTGTATAACTTAGATTGATTACCCCCATAGTGTAGACCAGGGCTAAGAATACATCTACACTGTAGCTGTAAGCATGCTTCCCAGAGTGGATAAACAGACACGCATTAGCTCTGCTTGATCTAGCACGATAGTACAGATGGTGGCTTGGGTTAGCCACCTGAATATATACCCGGGGATCCAGACAGGTTTGTACTAAAGCAGCTAGCCTGGGCTGCCATCCTCTACATCAGAAACTAATCCAATCACTCTGCGTTGCTAATCAAATCACTGTGTAACTCAGGTGTTGTTTTGCTGTGTGGTCGCTCTCACTCTAGCTAAGCTAACTCCGGTGCAGTAACTTGAGTGTACTAACTCAAGCTAACTGTTGCAGTGAAGACAAGCCCTACATGACTGCAGTTCAAATATCATAGGTGAACATACTTGTGGTATCACACATTCAGATATATATACATTTTTGTATTTATTTGACTGTGCAAACAAACAGAGCATTTACTTCCTGCTTTGAACCATGTTGCAAGTGCTTATTTTATTAGAATAATGATGTGCATTATGGGAGACTAATACAATTTTTCTGCAAGATCTATTCATAGTACAACTAAACTGTGTATAACAGAATTGTGTTCAAACTTACATTTGTAGGACTTTAACACATCTATAAAATGTTATTTTTAAGTTGTAACATGAACTATGTTGACCACTTTTAAACTATTATTTTTCTTAATATAGTTGAAAACTTGAAGCATGTATAGTACCTGATTGGCTACTGGACCTATAATGAGTAATGTTTTTTGTAAAATTATTTGAATGTCATTTGCTAGATTACTTCAATTGAAGATTTCTTCAGTTTATGTAATCAGTAAGTATAGTTTTAGTAATCATTAAGGACACTAAGCAAACAAAATAGTTAAAAAGGAACACCAACTTAAAATACTACGTTTTTGTGAATTTTTTAATCTATTAGTACAAGAAGCATTTAAGATTATATAACTGAAAGAGATTAGAGGGAAAAAAGGTGAAATTAGTTTTCCTTATCCATAATTTCACCTTCTCTGAAGTGTGTACCCATTGTTGTCAGTCTTATACTGGTCTTCTACCTTTATTCCTCAAGCATCAGAGGTAGTATACGAGGTTCCTCTTGTGACTGAGAAAGCTTGAACTAAACAATAATTGACAGAAGTGTGACTTTTAATTTGACAATATCTCAAATTCCCCTGCTAGCCTGCGTAAGGAAATACAGTCACATTCAGACACTAGGCATTTTACCATAGCTGAGGAAATACAAAGAACTAAGGTCTATTTTAGAAAAATCATTACTCAAACATTATCCAGGCAGAAAGCTTTTTATTTAAAACTAAGAGTCCTTCCATTTTTTTTCTCTCCCTCACTCTTCAGATCGAAGGTTTATACTAGGATGGATACCCCTATGCATGTCCAATCAATGAAATACAACAGAGAATAAAACGCACAAAGTAGGTTCTGATAGACCACACTTTGGAGAAGATAAAATTAAAGCTAAGAGAAACTTACTTTACCTTTCTATCCACATGAGTACCTGCTGCTCCAGAGACTTTGAACTGATGGGGAGAAAAAAAGTAGCAAATATCCTCCAACAAAGGGCAGAAAGAGGAAAACTATTCCAAAACTGAATAAAGCTCTCAACCTTTTTTCTCCTTCAAAAATTAATAAGTGTCTTTGATGAAAGATACCAAGAGAAGTCTGGGGACTTTTCATCCAAAAGTGAGTAAGACAAAAACTTCTATTTTGCTAAGCACTACAAAAGATACACGAAGATGATATACAACAGATCTCATCATAAGATATCTTTGCTATTCTGCCCAATAGGCAGCCTTCTAGTTTGGTACAGTGAGTCCTTACTCCGACAGTGAGTTTTTTACTGATCATCTGAAGGCCTAAAAAAGAGTTGACTTGTCAACCTAAAAAGAGTTGACTAAGATGCTTTGCATCCCTTGTTTGGTTCCCATAGAGGAAATATGTCCTGAGGTTTTCTTCATTGCAAAGACCATGCTCTGTTTATGTAACTATTTCTCCAGGCTATAGGAATGCTGAGGAAAGAAGGAATGTAAGAAATGGGCTGATTTAAATGAAAGACTATTTCTCTTTGGAAAACATTCAGGATCCAGCCTGAATAAGAGTGTGTCAGAAAAAAAAACCCTGTAATATCGCTTTTTAAATTAATAATAGCCCTGGCTCGCTGACTTTTCTACATGATATGACTGCTGAGAGAAAAGCCATTTTTAGAATAAAAAATTCTCCCAGTGATTCAGTGAGAAGTTTCCATTACTAACTTTTTTCCTGTTGTTCTTTGCGATGTGTTCTACATGTCCAGTCCACTGTTGGTGCATACGCACCCTGTGCGCAGTTGGAGATTTTTCCCTCTATGATACCTGTCAGTGCTACTGGAGAGCCTTCTGCTGCCTCACACTACTGTGCCCACGTATAAAGGGTGAAGCCACATCCAATCCCAGTTCAGTTCCTTCTTACCAGATTGAAAGGCAAAGGAGGAGGAAGAGTTGTGGAATGGATATGCACAACACATATCAAAGAACAAATTACAGAAAAAAGGTTAGCAATTGTTTTTTCAACTGATTGCACACGTCCATTCCACTGTAGGTGACTCACAAGCAGATAGAACTGGAGGTGAACTCAGAGTCTACTTGAAAAGGGAATTGAGGACTACTCATCCAAACCATGCATAATCTCTGAATTACAGAGAGATTGCATAGTGAGAGGCAACCATATGAAACAATGACCAGGTTGCTGCTTTATAAATGTCCAAGTTAAACTCATGAGCCAGAAGCTTCTTGAGACCTGGTTGAATAGGCCACCACTCTGCTTGGGGACACCAGGTTAGCCACTCATTTATGTATATATGTATAATCAAATACAACTGGATATCCAAGAAGAGATCCTTTAGGAGGACACAGGACAGCCTTTCATTCTCTTTGCAGTCCTGATGAATAGTGGTGAATAATGAATAATGGCACAGAGTACACTTCTAAAGTTTGAGGATGATACCGAGCTGGGAGGGGAGCATGCGCTCTGGAGGGCAGGACTAGAATTCAAAATTATCTTGACAAACTGGAGAAATGGACTGAAATAAATAGGATAAAATTCAATAGGACAAATTCAAAAATGATTAAAGATCTAGAAAACATGATCTATGAGGAAAGATTGAAAAAACTGTTTGTTTAGTTTGGCAAAGAGAAGAATGAGGCGGGACATGAAAACAGTCTTCAAATATGTAAAAGGTTGTTATAAAAAGGAGGGTGATAAATTGTTCTTCTCCACTGAGAACAGGACAAAAAGTAATAAGCTTAAACTGCAGCAAGGGAAATTTAGGTTAAACAATAGGAAAAACTTCCCAACTGTAAGGGTAGTTAAGCACTGGAGCAAATAATCTAGGGAAGTTGTGGAATCTCTCTCATTGGAGATAAGAACAGGTTAGACGAACATCTGTCAGTGATGGTCTATACCAGGGATGGACAAATTTTTTGGCCCGAGGGCCACATTGGGGTTGCAAACCTGTATGGAGGGCTCGCTAGGGAAGGCTGTGCCTCCCCAAACAGCCTGGCCTCCTCCCCCTCCCACTTCCCGCCCTCTGACTGTTCCCCTCAGAACCTCCGACCCATCCACCCCCCCCGCTCCTTGTCCCCTAACCACCCCCTCCCAGGACCCCCTGCCCCTAACCACCCCTCGGGACCCCACCCCCTGTCCAACCCCCCTGCTCCCAGTCCCCTGACTGCCTCGCCCCCTATCCACACCCCTGCCCCCTGACAGGCCCCCGGGACCCCATGCCTATCCAACCCTCCCAGTTCCCCATCCCCTGACCGTCCCCTCCCTGCCCCCAGAACCTCTGCCTCATCCAACAGCTCCCTGTCTCCTGATCGCGCCCCCCCGCCCCGGGATCCCTCACCCCTTATCCGACCCCCTTACCATGCCACTCAAAGCAGCATGTTTGGCAGCCGCGCCGCCTGGCCGGAGCTAGACATGCTGCTGCTCTGCTCGTCAGGAGCGCGCCGCTCCGCAGCCCAGAGTGCTGCCCATATGGCGGCGTGGCTGCAGGGGATGGGGGACAGCCGGGGAGGGGCCGGGGGCTAGCCTCCCTGGCCGGGAGCTCAAGGGCCAGACAGGACGGTCCCATGGGCCGGATGTGGCCATAGTTTGCCCACCTCTGGTCTATGTAATACTTAGTCCTCCCTCAGTGCAGGGGACTGGACTAGATGACCTATCGAGGACCCAGCATGTCATACGTTTCTGTGATGCTTTGAACAGTTGCATCGAAGACCTACATGGTTTAATCTGATGGAGGTAAAAAGCCAAAGCTCTTCTAATGTCTAGAGTACAGAGTGTTTTCTTGCTATGAGTAGGATGCTTTGAAAAGTAGATCAGTAAATAGATTGCTTGGTTAATATGAAAACAGAAAACTATTTTAGTATAACTTCGGGAGAGGGTGAAAGTAAAATTTGTCTCTACAGAAGACCGTATACAGGGATTCTGACACTAGAGGTCGCAATTCCCCCACTCTCCTGGCCAAGGTAAGAGCAACCATAAAAGCCACTTTTACTGAAAAGTATAGCAGGGAACAGGTTGCCAGCGGCTCAAAGGGGGGACGTATCAACTTTGCTAAAACTAGATTCAAGTTCCATGGAGGACAGCCTCCTGAACTTGTGGTTATAGCCTGTCCAGACCTTTCAAAAATCTGAGAAACATAGGATTGGAAAAGAGTGAGTGATTATCAACAGGAGGATGGAAAGCCAAGATAGCTGCTATTTGTACTTTGATGGAAATAATGGCTAACTTTTGTTGTTTCAGGAACAGGAGACAGTCCAATACATGCTGGATATGAGCCCAGGCCAGGGAAACATCATTCTGTCGGGACCAGACAGGGAATCTTTTCCATTTAGTCAGGTAAGTACTCCTAGGCAAAGGACTTTCCACTATTTAGAAGCACTTCTTGTACTCCCTTAAAACAAGCCCCCTATCAAAGATGTCAGCCGTGAAACATCCAGAAAAAAATCATCTCAAAAATGGAATTTCAATGAAGCAGATATTCCCTTTAATCATTACATTCCTTATCAATCACGATTCTAGTTCTTGGTTAAAATAAATCTTGTCACACCCTATGCATTTCCATATATGTATCAACATCCAATCTGTTCTACAGAATGTCTGCCTGCATACAACACTACAGAGTTTGAGTCCCAATACTTTAAGTTCAGTAACCTCAGCAAAAGTTTTCTCTCTCTCTCTCTCTCTCAAAGATATTCACAATATAATCCAAATAGATATGCGTTTATACTGAGTTGTAATCCAGAAGACCCTCTTGTTCTAGCATGCTTCAAACTGTGGAGGTTACATAAACATACGTACCATCACTCGAAGTAGTGGACATTGCTTACTGTAACTGGCGGTTCTTCAAGATGTGTGGTCCCTATCTGTACTTCACACATGGGGTACGCATGCACGCGAGTCCGGAAATTCTTCAAAGCAGCATCCGTTGGCTCACAAACACATAGTAGCTCTCCTTGTACTCCCAACCGAGAATCTAAGAGGCAGTGCTGGTCAACGCTTCTCCGGTTCCTTTTCTTACCGCAAATCCAATTGGATCCAAAGCAGAGGGAATGGAGGGCAGGTAGTAGAATCCAGATAGGGACCACACATCTCAAAGAACCTCCAGTTACAGTAAGCAAAGTCCACTACTTCGAGTGATGGTATGTATGCGTATTCCATACGTAGATGATTGGCAAGCAATGTTCAGACTGGAGGCACGTGCGAGAAAGCTGGTAGTAAAGATGTTTCCAATACCGCCAACACCATTGCTGCATCCATAGCCTATGCGTGTACTACAATGTAGTGCATCATGAACATGTGGATCAAGCTTCAGGTGGCCACCCTGCAGATGTGCTGCAGAGGAACATCTGATAGGGATGCCAAGGAAGCAGCTTGTGCTCACATGGACACATCCCTAGGGGATGTTTGCTATCTTGTAGCACTCTAAGGCTATATATATACACTGAACTTCTGCCTAACCAACAAAATTTTTAATGACAAAAAGCGCTGGTGTGAACAGTGCTTTGTCCTCGAGAGACGCTCTTCTGCCAACAAAGCTACCATCCCTTGTTGGGGGTGGTTTTATTTTGTCAGCAAGAGAGCTCTCTCCTGCCAACAATGAGCAGCAGCAAGGCATTAGTGGCACAGCTGTGCCACTGTAAGCTGCGCAGTGTAGACATAGCATAAGATGCATCACAAGACCCACTGGGAGGATATGGCTTGTCCACGTGATATCTCTGCTATGGTGATAAAGAGTCTCGGTTTCCTAATGGGCTTTTCAGGTAGAAGGCGAGTACATGCCTGACACTGAGAGAGTGAAATCTCTTGTCTTCAGAGGAAGCATGGGGTTTCAGGAAAATTACAGGAAGTATTCATTTGATTGATGTGGAACTCTGAAACAATCCTGGAGAGAAACTTGGGGTGGTATTGAAGAGAAACCTTTTCCTTTTGAAACACGGTATAAGGAGAGTCCTCCATGATGGCTCCGAGCTTGCTGACCTTCCTATCTGAGGTGAGAGCTACCAAGTATGCCCTTTGTGGACAGGTGTGCCATGGTACAAGTTGCCGTGGGTTTGAAAGGCAAACTAGTGAGTTTGGACAGGACAAGGTTGAGGTCTCATTGATGGGTAGGTTTAAGCACTGGTGGAAAGGTCTTGATCAGGCCTTTCATGAATCATACTGTAGCTGGGTAACTAAAGATGGAGCATCCTTCTACCAGAGAGAAGAAGACACTGATCTCTGCTAGGTATACTCTTAGCAAACTAAGAGAGACCTGAAGTCTTCAGGGACTGGAGATAGTCTAGAACAACTGGGATGCTTAAAGTATCTGGAGAATGTTGGTGTAATCGTGCCAGGCTGAAAAGTGTCTCCAGTTGGCAGGATAGCAAGTTCTAGTAGACTCTTCCCTACTTTGGTTAAGAATCACCTGAACGGGGGCTAAACATGGACATTCTATTTCCAAAGCCCATCCAAAAAACAGGCCATGAGGTGGGATCCCAGATTGGGATGCTTGGTCTCTCCCTCTTCCCGCCCCCCATCCCATCCTGGGTTAGGAGACCCAGGAATAGGCAGATCCTGATTGGTAGGCACGCAGACATTGTTGCAAGTTCCATGAACCAGAACTGTTTGGGCTAGTGGGGTGCTAGGAGAATGATGTTGGCTTTGTTGTGATGCATCTTCCCTACGATCTGTGGAAGCAGGGAAGTGAGAGGAAAGGCATATTGAGGCCATTAATCCAGAACACCAGCAGATCACTGCCTTAGGAGTCACAACCTATGGCTCTCCTGAAGCAATATAGGGAGAGACTTCTGTTCATTTGGGACACAAAGAGGTCCCGTAGTGATGCACCCCATTGTGTAAATATCTCACTTACGATGTATTGCGAACCTCCCACTCACAGTCTATCAAGAAACTTCTGCTTAATTTCTCTTCCAAGGAGTTGTGAATACTAGGAAGGAACGCTGCCTGTATCATGATGCAGTTCCTGATACACCAATTCCAAAGCCTGATGGCTTCGTGGCAGAGGGGATGAGATCACTCCTCCCTGTTTATTTATACAGAACTCCATGGTGATATTGTCTGACATTATTTGTACATGGATTGAGCATGTAAAAGGAAGGAAGATCTTGCATGCAAGGCAGACCGCCCTCAGTTCCAGTAAGTTTATACCTAGTCTGGCCTTTCATGGGATCCAGGTGCCCTGAATAGTGTGGCTATCCAGGTGAGCATCCTACCCCAAAAGGGTGACATCTGTCACAATGGTGGCCCTGGGGTGGTAGAACTGAAGGGAACTCCCACCATGACTTTTTCTGGGTTCAACCACCAAGTTAGGGAGGTGACAACTCTGCTGGGAACGACCACCCTGGAGTTAATGTGGTCCTTGCTTAGTCAATAAATCAAGTTAAGCCACTCCTGCGGGCACTGCAAGTGAAGTCTGGGATAGGCCATGTGGCCTAACAGTGAGAGGTACTTGTGCACTGTGGGTGATGTGTGAAATCAGGTTGCCGATTCCACAAAACCTTTCAGAGGGGAGGTACGCTCTCATGGAAACCAAGTCCAACCTTGCCCCTATAAAGTTCATTGATATTGTAGGTAACAAAACAGACTTTTCTTCATTTATGCAAATGCCCAGGGCTGTTAAAAGTTGTATGAGAAACTCTGTGGCTGATGTGACCTCCTGACAAGAGTAGCCTACCAGGAGCCAATTGTCACGGTATGGGAATACCGTATAGTCCTAGCATCTCATCTGGGCTGCTAGGGCTAGAGAGAAAACCTTTGTATATACTCTGGGTTCCATAGCCAGCCCAAAGGGGAGGACTCGAAACTGGAAGTGTTCCTGGCCTGCCATAAAATGCAGGAAACTCCTGTGTGATGAGTGAATATCCACATGGAACTACATGTCCTTCCTGTTGAGAGCCACAAACCACATCCCTTCCTGAAGTGAGCGTTTTACAGATGCCAATGTAATCATTCAGAACTTCAGCTTTCAAATAAATATGGTGAGTTGCAGAAGATCCAGGATGGGTCTCTACCCTCTGTCTCTTTTGAGGATTAGAAAATATGGGGAATAGAACCCTCTCCCATGGTAATGAGGCAGGACAAGCTCTATTGCCTCTCCGTGTAAAAAGGATTCTGCTTTCCCTTGAAGAACAAATCTCATGACAGTGGTCCCAAGAGGGGTATTTATGAGGTGGGAAAGAGATAATCTCCAGAATCCAGCTGTCTGTAGCGCTCTTGTTCCAGTTGTGGGCAAAGAGTGTAAGACAGTCCTCAAAGATGATAGGGGATGGGGCAGTTGGCATCAGTGGTGGTACACTGGTCTCGACCAATATGCCATAAGTGGCTCTTGACTGGTGGTTGAGAGTGATTAGAGGCTGTAGCAGAAGAGGGAGCTAAGAAGCGAGGCCTCTGAATCTTTTGGTGTTTGTGTGGAGGTTCAGCCGTGCGCTGGAAATAAGATGCATGGGGAGGGGATGGCCTCGATCATGGATTGCCTCCAGTGTTTCCTCCTAAGGGTTGGAGTATAAATTCCCAGGGAATGCAGAGTTGATCGAGATTTTTAATGACTGCAGGGGCTCATCCATTTTCTCACTGAAGAGATTCAACTTGTCAAAAGGGAAGGCCTGGATGTTTTGGACCTCCCTAGGAAACCCAGATGACTGCAGCTGGGAATCCCTCCTCATGACTAGACCAGAGGCCAAATTTCTGGAAGCCATGTCCACTGCATCCACTGCAGCCTGAAGGGCTGCTTTTGCCAATAGCTTCCTCTCATCTAAAAGAGGTTGAAATTGGGTCCTGTATTCCGTGGGAAGCTTGTCTGTGAAGTCTACGAGCGTGGATAGGTATTAAAATAATACTTTGCCAATGCTTGGTAGTTAGCAACACAAATTTCCAGACCTGTGAAGAAGACTTTTGTCCCCAGGAGGTCCAGTCTCTTAGAGCCTTTACCTGGCAGATAGGCCCATCAATAGTGCGACCGAGCCCTTTCAGCAGTCACCTGAACCACTAGCAAGTTGGAGGAAGTATGGGAGAATAAGAATTCAGACCTTTTAGCAGGAACAAAATGCTGTCTCTCGGCCCTTTTTGGTGTAGGGGCACAGGATGCTGGAGTGTGCCATACCACTCTAGCCAGTTCTAGTATGGCCTTACTGATGGGTAGGGCTACTTTATTCGGTCCCTGCAGCTACAAGATGTCCAAATGGGATATGCAGGTCACTGGCGACTCCTTGTAACAGCTCCTGGTATGGCGGTGGTCATCTGGTGGAGAAAGCGAAGAAGGAGCAACCACCTCAGCCAGGGATGATAAAGAGACAGCCATCGGAATCATCAGTACCTGTAGATCCAGTTCCATATGTTTCTACACCAACGGAATCCACTGACGAGAGAAAGAGGAGCAGTACGACTCTTGAGGGGGCCAGGACACCTGCCATAGGATCCCATGGAACCCAATAAAGGCAGAAAGGAGGACTGATCGGTTGCAAGGGACCCCAAGAAAACCAGTACTAGCATTCTTGGGGAATGCAATGGTGAGCATAATCCCCTTTACTGTCTATCGCGGCTCAACTGCCTTCACGGAGATTGGTGCAACCATCTCCTCTGATTCATCTGCGAACTGCTTCACTGCTAGCAGCCGTGCCATCAGTACCACGGCACTCCTGCCAGATCGTTGGAGATGAGATGGCTCTTGGGACAGTGATGTAGACTCTCCTCCAGAGTAAAGACATCCCTCAGGAGAGCTGGGCCAGAAAGAAATGAAGACCGTGGATAAGAGAGGAATATACTTTCCTGTGTTTTATAAGTCTCAGTACACCTTGGCGTCTATGGAATTTCCTCAGTTAAGTTTGACGCATCCAGTGCTCCTGCAGTGATGGTCTTCAGAAAGACAAGCCCTTCTACCTAGCCGCACTCATAGACGGAACTGAGGAACATATATCTTTGCACTTCGGTGCCAAGGTGACCGACGAAACCAGCAGATCCTTCTTTTTACATTTTGCCCTTTGATCTGGGGGTCTTCACTGGAGACAGCTCCTTAGGTTCTGTACGCAACATCTCGCCCAACCTGGACAGGCTTGGGGAGGAAGTGCGTTTCTTATGGAGAGTCCTCAATGGGGATCTATCCTTGCACCCATGTGAGTCCCCTTTACTCTCATTGGGAGCCCTGAAAGAAGAGCCCTTGGACTTAGATGTTGATAGTTCCACTCCAAGGCACTTGACGGGGCACTGCTGGTCAGCTGAGGCCAATGTAAAGGGGAGTTCTCCCTGGCCTGGATTAGAGAGGGGCCTCATAGCCTTCTCTAACAGGTGCATCCATAGGCGAAAGTCCTGGACTTCTTGAGTTCTGGGTGGGAAAGAGTGACAGATACTGCATTTCGCAGAGATATGCACTTCAGGCAGTGTTGATGTTCATCACTGATGAAGAAGGATTGAGGGTAGGAAACACAATTCTTGAATCCTAGTACTCTATGCATAGTCCTGGAGCCAGGGAGGGGTTCCCCAACCTGGGAAAAAGAAATATTCTATACTATACTTTAAAATGTAATTATTAACTACTAATCTAAGAATATAACTATTTACAAATGGTTTCATTATAGGTTATGCAACTAAGTGAAGGAGGACACAATTCCAACTCAGGCATGCGGCAGTAAGAAGGAACTGAAGAGGTGTTGACACACACTGCCTCATGGATGGAAGCATGAGGAGAGCTACTGTCCAAGTGCAAGCCAACAGACACAGGTTCGAAGAATTTCTGGACTTAGGCGCATGGTGCGAATGCATATCCCACATGAGGAACACACATAGGGATCATCACTTGAAGAAGAACAAGATGTTAAGAGACAGTGATTCACAAACTGCCAGACAAGTTTTTGAAAATGGAACTTATGCTCAAAGTCAGTTGGGCACTTAAAGTTAAAAAAATGGAGACATAGGGTAAAATTTTCAATAATTTATGGAGGAGATTTTCAAAGACACCCAAAAAAGAGGTGCCTGACTCCAACTGACTTTCGCCTGACTCCAATTAGTGGCTTTGAAAATCTCCTCCTATTTTTGTGTTTGGGTACCAGCCTTCTATCTAATTTAGGGTTTTGCATAGTATCAATCCCTGTTTTAGCCTCATAGTGAGATCCCTAGTGGATTTCATGGAGCCTTCTGCTCCTTTTTCTTTCCTGGATAGAGGAGGCTCTGCTTGGGTTGAATGTTGCTGGTGGATTGGTTGGTTGGTTTGCTTGCTTGGGTTTTATGTTAACTACCTAGTTATGGTGGCAAAGCTCTCCCAAAAAGGACGGTATTACACCATGCCCTAAAAGTAATTAAAATTCAGATTAGTCCAAGTTCTGTGAAAGCTCATTCCACAGCAAGTTAAAAAAAAACCACTTTCTCTGTCTCTCATACATTCTGCCCAAGTGTGAGCTGCTCTGTACCAGAGGAGTACAGCTGTCTTGGAATTGAGATCTAACCACTGATGTAGATGGGTTCTAATCCACTAGCAGCCTTGAAAATCAAAACTAAGGCCTAACACAACACCAGAATCAGCCTGGGAGCCAGTGAAGGGAATAGAGGATGGCGGTCACATGCCCACAGTGGCTTGAACTATGGAGATGGCAATCAGAGGCATTCTAAAAAAACTACTCTCTCTGCATTACTATAATTGGGGCTGATTGTGGAAGCAAATCACAGTATTCCAGTTCGGTGGTAACAAAAACAAAGGTCACTGTGGTCAAATCCTCATCAGGAAGGAAGCAGCAGAGTTTCATAACAAGCTAAAGGCTTTTGGGCAGGGGGTCCATCAATGCTACCTCATCATTTAGGATTAGGGTTGCCAACTTTCTACTTGCATAAAACTGAACACCCTTGCCCCGCCCCTCCTCTGAGGCCCTTCCCCCACCCCTCCTCCAAGGCCCTGCCCACACTCACTCCATCCCCCCTCCCTCTGTCACTTGTTCTCCCTACCCTCACTCACTCACTCATTTTCACCAGGTTGGCCCTGGGGGTGAGGGCTTCGGCTGGGGAGGCGGACTGAGGGGTTCAGAGTATGGGAGGGGGCTCCGGGCTGAGGCAGGGAGTTGGAGTGTGGGAAGAGGTACGGGCTCTGGGCTGGGCATGTGGGTTCCAGGGTGGGGCCAGAAATGAGGGGGTCAGGGTGAGGGAAGGGGCTCTGGGCTGGGACCGAGGGGTTCAGAAGGCAAGAGGTGGATCAGGGCTGGGGGAGGAGGTTGGGGCATGGTGGGGGAGGGTTCCGGCTGGGGGTGTGAGCTCTGGAGCGGGGCTGGGGATGAGCGGTTTGGGGTGCAGGAAGGTGCTCAAGGCTGGGGATGAGGGGTTCGAAGGGTGGGAGGGGTTGGGGCATGGGAGGAGTCAAGGGGTGCAGGCTCCGGGCAGTGCTTACCTCCCAGAAGCAGCAGCATGTCCCCCCCTCCGGCTCCTACGTGGAGGCATAGCCAGGCGGCTCTGCACGCTGCCCTATTCACGGGCACCGCCCCCGCAGCTCCCACTGGCCATGGTTCCTGGCCAATGGGAGCTGTAGAGCCAGCGCTTGGGGCGGGGGCAGCACATGGAGCCCCCTGGCTGCCCCTACATGTAGGAGCTGGAGGTGGGACATGCCACTGCCTCCGGGAGCTGTGCAGAGCCACAGCAGGCAGGGAGCCTGACTTAGCCCCGCCAACTGGAGTTTTAACGGCCCAGTCAGCAGTGCTGACCGGAGCCTCCAGATAGGGTTACCATATTTCCACAAGCAAAAAACAGGACACCGGAGGGAAGGAGCCCCGCTCTAGCCCCACCCCTGCCCCGCCCCCATCCACTCCCTCCCACTTCCCACCCCCTGATTGCCCCCTCAGAACCTCCAACTGCCCCTGCTCCTTGTCCCCTTACTGCCCCCTCCTGGGACCCCTGCCACTAACTGCCCCCTAGGACCCCACCCCCATCTAAGCCGCCCTGCTTTTTGTCCCCTGACTGCCTCCTCCTGAGAACCCCCTACGACCCTACCTGTCCCCTGACTGCCCCAACTCTTATCCACACCTCCACCCCATATTCACACCCCCGCCCCCAGACAGACCCCCGGGGACTCCCATGCCCTATCCAACTGCTCCCCGCCCCCTGACAGGACCCCCAGAACTCCTGACCCATCCAACCCCCTCTGCTACCTGCCTGCTTCGACCCCTCTCCACACCTCTGCCCCCAACAGCCCCCGCAGAACCCCAGACCCATCTAACCCCCCCTGCTCCCTGTCCCTGACTATCCCAACCCCTCTTCACACCCCTTTCCCCTTAAAGGCCCCCCCAGAACCCCAGACCCATCTAACCCCCCCTGCTCCCTGTCCCTGACTGTCCCAACCCCTCTCCACACCCTTGCCCCTCTGACAGCCCCCCCCAAACTCCCGACCCATTCAACCCCCCCTCCCTGTCCCCTGACCAGGACCAGCTTTAAAGAGCCCAGGAATCAGGCTGCGCTCCGGCCGGGGTTGCAGGGCTTGGGGCCAGGCCAGAGGTGCTCAGCTGGGGCTGGGCCGGCGCTGCTGGGGCCCAAGCCGGGCTGAGCCGGGGGTGCTCGGCCGGCACCGGGCTGGCGCGCTCAGCCAGAACCGGGGTCGCCGCCACTGGGGCCCCCAAGCTGGGCCGGAGCCGCCGCGCCTTCCCGGAGCTCTCCTCCTCGCACCCCTCCGCCCTACTTACCTGCTGCTGCCTCCTGCTTGCCCCTGCTTCTTTTCAGACTTCCCGCGAAGATCTGATTTGCGGGAAGCAGGGGAGGGGGAGGAGCAGGTGGGTGGAGCGTTCAGGGGAGTGGAGGAAGGGGAAGACAGCTGCGGGGCCGGACAGCGTGGTAAGGCTGCAGGGAATGGGAGGAGCTGGGAAGGGGCTTTGGGTGCCCAGCGGCGCTTGGCCGCTGCTTTTTTGTCTATAAATAGCCAACCGGGGGGAAATCCCAGACATTTTTAGATTTTTAAAAATCCCCCCCGGACGGCTATTTATAGACCGAAAAGCCGGACGTGTCCGGGGAAATCCGGACATATGGTAGCCCTACCTCCAGGGTCCCTTTTCAACCAGGCATTCCAGTTGAAAACCGGACACCTGGCAACCCTATTTAGGATTAATGAATTATATAAGATGACCATGCTACTTTTTACCACTTTGATAAATTGGGCAGAGATGCCCTGTATTCAGTGTCACAGTTAATTCCATCTAACCAGCATCATTTTGGTGTTGCCTACATTAAGTTTGAAGTACTGCTCTTCATTCATGTGCTGATCCCCTGTACACCTTGTGAAGTCCTTGTGATGGCACTAGTTTGGAAAGTGAGATATACACGTTGTGATCAGCATATTGTTGAAATCAGAGTTTATGCTGTATCATCTCTTCTCCAAATAATACATATCTAACATTCACAGTCATTTTTTGCCCTTTCATAATTTTGATGTGATAATTAATCAACATCAAGTTTAAAACTTTTTATTTCATGGGATATGGTTCTTCAAGATTATAATCCAATACTAACTCCTTGGCTTCAACTGGATTTTTCTAGCATGAAGTCAATTCTCTGCAAAGAACAGGCTGAGGGCTACAAAACAATTAACAACAGAGTTTAAATCCAATGGAAGACAAAAACCTTGTGCACCTCTGTAATTAAACATAAATTATGTCTAAACAGAAAATGCAACTTAGATTTACAGATGATTATGGATTCACCCACCATCACACAGAACACACTTTCCAAGAGATTGTTTATGTGTGTGCTGCACATCTTTTAACTTTAAGGGTTGGGGAAACAGTTTTCTTTATCGATGATTTTATGAAATATCTCATTTTAAAAGTAAACTTCTAACAATTCCTGGTTATCAAGATGAATTTCCAAAGCATGCTGGAATTTGCATCCTCTTCAGATGCTCCCACAAAGGTCTGGATCATATGCAAGTTACCATCATTCCATTTTGCTGTGTGTAGCAGGGTGGTTACCCCGCTCCTGCCTGAAGGGCTTAAAACTTCCCTGGGAGAGGGCTGTGGCAGGGGAAAAGGCTGGGCTGACTGGAAAGCAGCCACAGATGTGGCTGGCTTAATGAGGGCCCAGCTGGCCCTTATAAAAAGGCTGTGAGCCAGAGGCCCACAAAAAAGGCTCTCTCCAGTCTTGGAGGGAGCAGGGCCTGGCTGTCTGCAGTAAGGGTACTGGAAGTGAAGCAGGGCTGGGGAAAGGCCAGAGGAGCAGGGGAGCTCCTGGCTGTCAACTCCCTAGGCTGCAGGGCCTGGTTCTAGGCCCACAGAGGTACTGGGTGGTAGAGGAAGGCAGCTGATCCAAACCCCCCTTGCCTATGATGAGTGGCTTTTACACTGCAGTCTGCCCCAGTGAGCGGGGGCTAGATGATGACTGGCAGTAGCCCAGACTGAGTAGGGTTACCATATTTCAACAATCAAAAAAGAGGATGGGAGGAGCCCCGACCTAGCCCCGCCCCCGTCCTGCCCTAGCCCCGCCCCTGCCCCTTCCACTCCCTCCCACTTCCCGCCCCCTCAGAACCCCCAACCCTCCCCCCCACTCCTTGTCCCCTGACTGCCCCCTCCTGAGACCTTCTCCACATCCTAATTGGCCCCCTAGGACCCTACCTGTCCCCTGACTGCCCCAACCCTTATCCACACCCCCACCCCCTGACAGCCCCCCCCAGAACTCCTGACCCATCTAAACCCCTCTGCTCCCTGTCCCCTGACTGCCCCCTCCTGGGACCCCTGCTCCTAACTGCCCTCCAGAACCCCAGCCCCTACCTAAGCCTCCCTGTCCCTTGTCCCTTAACTGCCCCCTCCTGAGACCCCCCACCTGTACTCTGACTGCCCAAAACCTTACACCCCCAACCCCCATCCAACCCTCCCCCTACTCCCTGTCTCTTGACTACCCCCTCCAGAACCTCCCTGCCGCTTCTCTGACCCCCTTGCCCCCTTACCGTGCCGCTCAGAACAGAGTGCTGCAGAGCAGCGCGCTTGGCAGCAGGGGAAGGGGAGCAGGATCGGAGCTCCAGACTGCCGGAGGCCCGAGGCGAACGGCCGGCTGGCGATCTGC
>NC_048303.1:88693974-88760383 GCF_013100865.1 Trachemys scripta elegans | reverse complement strand
CGTCCGGATTTTCCCGGACATGTCCGGCTTTTTGGGACTCAAATCCCCGTCTGGGGGGGAATCCCAAAAAGTCAAACATGTCCGGGAAAATTCGGAAGTATGGTAACCCTATTAATTGTTACCAATCTTTTTTTCACTGTGTTCTTCTCTTCTATTATCTTCCTCCTTTAGTCTGCTCTCCCTATAGTATTTTTCTATACTTAGAAACACTTTGGAAATTCTCTTAATTTGCTTTAAATAAATCCACAATTCTTTTAAGAACATATATTACTTATGTTCTATATTCTTTTTAGCTTATTTACCTTTTCCTCACTCAACATTATTTTTTTTATTTTGATGACATTTCTTTCCAAAGAGTTTTGTTCTATCATTCTGGTTTCTATTCATTCTTTTACACCACTACCCTGTCCCCTCTCTATTCTCCTCTTTATAAAAACAAATAAATAATTTTAAGACCTGCAAGATGCTCTTTTAGATATAATCATTTGAATTCCTCTCCAATGATACTATCCAAATAATTAAAGCTGTGCTACTTACCCTCTGTTGCTGTAATGTCTGGCATACTGCACTACCTGTGTTCCAATTTCCCCCACACTCACGGAGCCATCAGTGCAGGTGGTCAGGCCTGGATGCTGCATTTCTAACTATACAAGTTTGTCTCAGTAAGGAAAGGGTGGAAGAGTAACCATACTGTGTGACATCTTGTGCTTTGTAAATATATAAAAAGCTTTTATTAAAATAAAAAAATATATAGTGATAAAAAATGTGGTGAGAGATCCTGGTACTTAGTAAAAACAAAGGAGAGGGTTTATTAAAGGTAATTAAGATGATTCTGGACAACAGCATACTTGTTGAGATTTGGAAAGCAGTCTAGGTGATTTAGACACATTCTTATCATTAATCTTATAATGAAAGATGGATCTAAGTCCCTTTCACTGCTTTGAAAATTTCAAATGCTGTACTTTGCCATTAACAAACAATTTTACTTAAAATCTTTACAGGGGCCATTTTAAGAAATGTTAACTAAATTACAAATTCAAACAATTTTATTTTTTTGCAGTTTTCCTCCTTTTCATATTCCGTTTCCTTATACATTTTCCATCACTTAAAAAAAAAAATATATCCCCACATCTTTATCTCTATCTAAATTATAACCCTTCCTTTCTCGATCTCAAGTCCTCAGTCCATATATTTTTGAAATCCATCTCTTGCTCCATAATTTTTCCTTTAAGCTGTCCAGTTTCTGTAGTAGTTGTTGGCTCACCACACTGAGAGTGCAATACTACAACACATTTGTCCCTCCTTAGTGAGGTAATAAATACTGAGACACTGAACTATTATTTTAAATAAATATAAGTCCAGATTCAAGGAAAGCACCCCTAATCAGGAAAGGTGCTTAAACATCCCTACTTGTCACTTACCATCCCATACTAGAACCTATACACAATATCATTAAACAATTACAACTCAGAGTTGATAGGGACCACATCAAGAAAGAAATATTTCCTCAATCCCATCTTCTGGACTTCAAACAACCACCCAGCCTCACCAAACTCAACATCAGAATCAAGCTCCCCACAGACCAGGACACACCAACTCAAAGCAGCACCAGGGCCTGAACAAAAGAACAGATACAAAACCTGCAGACAATCTCCACTACTACGATGATCAGTATCCCCGACAGCATACCGTTCTAGATCCATGTGTCCTAGATATGCTTATTACAATATGTGGTACACATCATCCAATGCAACAAATGCCCCAACAACAACTACGTGGGTGAAACAACACAATCAATGCATTCTCAAATGAACTCACATAGAAAAATAATAAATGTCACAAACGCCCTATCACTCATGGGCAAAGACTTTTCACAAAGCGATCATTCCATATCTAACCTCTTTGTCTTCATCCTCAAAATAAACCTGCACAACATCAATAAAAGATGAGCCTGGGAACAAATTCATAACTGCTGGACACTAAAAACCATGGAATTTACAGAGACTGTTTTTGTGGCTCATTACAACAATTTACAACACACACTACTGCCTGGTAACCCTCAATTGCCTACTTCCTTTTAAGTATTCTCCTACAGCATGTGGGAACCCCTTATGCTTACCAATTTCTCCCCTCTTGTATTCAGATCAGTTTCAGAGTAACAGCCGTGTTAGTCTGTATCCGCAAAAAGAAGAACAGGAGTACTTGTGGCACCTTAGAGACTAACAAATTTATTAGAGCATAAGCTTTCGTGGACTACAGCCCACTTCTTCGGATGCATATGGTCTACGCAAAAGAATTAATGGACACAAATCTGACATCAGGAATCAAAATACTCAAAAACCAGTGGGAGAACACTTTAACCTGTCTGGTCATTCAGTGACAGACCTGCGGGTGGCTATATTACAACAGAAAAACTTCAAAAACAGACTCCAAAGAGAGACTGCAGAGCTAGAATTGATATGCAAACTAGACACAATCAACTCCGGTTTGAATAAGGACTGGGAATGGCTGAGCCATTACAAACGTTGACTCTATCTCCCCTTGTAAGTACTCTCACACTTCTTATCACACTGTCTGTACTCGGCTAGCTTGATTATCACTTCAAAAGTTTTTTTTCTCTTAATTAATTGGCCTCTCAGAGTTGGTAAGACAACTCCCACCTGTTTATGCTCTCTGTATGTGTGTATATATATCTCCTCATTATATGTTCCATTCTATATGCATCCGAAGAAGTGGGCTGTAGTCCACGAAAGCTTATGCTCTAATAAATTTGTTAGTCTCTAAGGTGCCACAAGTACTCCTGTTCTTCTTTTTGTATTCAGATCAGACACTCTGGTTACTTTCTCCAGTACTAAAGAAATTCAAAAGCTTTTCCCTTCCACCAACAGAAATTGGTCCAATAAAATATATTACCTCACCTACCTTCTCTCTCATACTGTGGAACCAACATGGCTACAACAATACCACAAAAATCACTTAAGTCAAAGTTACTGAATCAGTATAAAACAAGTGTTATGTGAGATCAGAATCAGACCCTCTATTTGAATGTCCCTTTGTTTGTTTGTTTTTGTTCTAGTTTACGGTTAAAAACGTTAAGGTAAACTTTATCTAAAGTACTGCATTGTCATGTAAAAAGTATTTACATAATTTGCAAAAAATGAGTTAATCATTTAGATTGGTATTCTACTGCTTCTATTACAAAAGTCTTTGATAAATCTTAGAATACCAATCCACAGCTGTGAAAATTAAGGGCATGTCTACACTGCAATTAAACACCAGTGGCTGGCTCATGTCAGCTGACTTGGGCTCATGGGACTCTGGCTGCAGGACTACAAAACTGCAGTGTAAGATGTTTGGCCTCAAACGGGGGGATCAGGGGCCCAGGTTCTAGCCCAGTCCCAAACATCTACACTACAATTTTACAGGTTCCGCCGCCAAAGCCCAAGCCAGCAGACAGTGACAAGCTGCAGATGTTTAACTACAGCGTAGACACCCCAAAATGCTGCTTAGGTGAATTTAAAATGTCAATGACAGAGGGACAGACTGCAATATCCTTACTCATCTCACCTAGTACTTTAGTCTAAAAATTATTTCATTGAGTTAAATAGGACTACTCACAGTATAACATATTATCCAACAAGAGTAAGAATATCACAGCCTGGCCTAAAATGTCATTTTAACAAAGTTCTTTTAGGAATGCAAAAAAAGACACAGTCCCACAATGAGTTCATCCCAGACTGACTCCTATGCTGGGGAAACCTCAATGCAGAATGATGGCCTAACATGATTCCAGTAAAACATCCCAACTTAAAAGTCACATTTATTTTTTATAATTGTTTATATTTTTATATCATTTCCTTGCTCAGCTCTATGGAGTGGTTGCTTTTACCATTAACTGAAGCTGTGTGTTTTATACCACGTTAGGACAGTTGTTAACTAATCAGAATGGTGCCATTTTCCTATGGAAATCCTTTTTAAAAAATGTAACAATGATACATAATTTCTGCTTTTTACTGTATTTCTGGTGTTTACTATAAGCTAACAATCCATTCTAACAATCTTTTCCAAATGCTGGCACACAAGCTGAACATGTGTGTGTATAGGCATATGTGTATATTTGCCAGAATAGATGAAAATCTATTTTTAAAAAAATTAAAACTGGATTTTTTAAAATTTAAATCAAAATTTTAATTTAAATTAAATACAGGTTTATTTTTTAAAAATAAACCTATTTAAGATTAAATTTGAAATTGACAACCTATGTTAAGGAATAAGATCTTACTATAATCTGTTAAAAACATTTAAGTTAAATACAAAAATGATAATGAACAGTACATGTTTGCTGTCAAGTTTTCTAAAATGTCAAACCACTGAATTGGTGGACGTCCTTGGTGAAGAGCTTTGAACCAGAGTTTGCTGAAGTGCTAAACCTTCTTTTGCAAGTGCAGAGAGAATAACTTTCTTCATTTCAGTTTATTCCACTAGTTCAGTTCAATGGCTAGTTCATTCAAAGTTAAGAAACCAGATGGTAATTGAAAAAATAGAAAAGCATGTTTTCCTCTTCCAATATATGAATAAAAATTAGGTGTGAGAATGAGATCTTCTAGTTCTTAAAATCTTTAAACACATGATGAACAGAAACAATCATTTTCAATTCATTAAACTTCCTTTGTTTAGTAAGGTAGTTTTAAATGCAAAACGTTTTGATGAGGAAAATAATTTTATTTATCCAGCTTCTTTAAGGTAGTTTATTTACTAAAAAAATTAAAATGCAGTTTTTGTGCATTTTAAATTGAATCTGAATTTCCATCAAATAGAGATTGACACATATTGCAAGAAAAAAATGGTAAATGATGAATTTCTTAACATAATACAAATGTAAAAATTAAGACCAAATAAATGTAAGTTAAGCTATAGAATTGCTTAAATAAATGAATATAGATATAGGTATCCTCCTAGTTATCAAAAAGAAGGACCAAATTGAGTGTGAAGGCTGTATTTACTTGCAAATCATCATGGTTTAATGATTACCAACCAATGAGAATAAATCTTTCTTTAGGAAAATAACTGAAAAGTACAAATGTAAAACACTCAGTGATTTAAAGATCAATCCACCCTGACATTTACATCTTTCTGCTGTCAAAAGCTGCAGTTCAAATCTCAACTTAATTAGCTGGGTCAGAAACCGTAACTACAGTATGGACAGGTGCATCCAGATTTCTATATTTTAGTTTTGTAGAAGGATTCCTCTCTCTCACCCTACTTACTCACCACCCGCCTGTCTGCCCACACATACTCACCTTTCCCACATATAAGACTTGATGAGAAAATTCTGACAGACTATTATGACACTGAAATAAATTTGTCCAGCAGCCACTGGCAATTTTATTTATCGTCACTGCCTACAAATGTCTTTACAACAATTAGCTCACAAACTTTAAAAAAAAAAATCTATAAGATGTCTATGGAATTAAATGGTCCAGTTTTCTTGTGCTTCTTCAAAGAAATAAACCTTTTTAATAAGGTCTGATTTTTATGTGAACACACACGTGTCTCCAAAAAGAAAAAAAGAAATTAGAATGAACTGGCCCAAAATTCATGCTAGCTAAACCAAGAGGAGATAACTGAACAAATAAAGGCAACAAAACACTGACCGTGCATAATAACATAAAAATTGCCAGAATAGATCACACCAGTATCCTGTCTCTAACACCATGTTTCTCACAGAAAGGTGCAACAAGTCCTACAGTAGGCAGTTATGGGATGATTCCCAGGAAAAGTCTGTTCCTAACCTGTATTAGTTAAAGGATGCCTTATGCCCTAAAACACAACTATTTCTATCCCTTCCAAAATTCTTGTTTATTTACTTGTTCAACCCCACGTTTAATAAAGCCCTAATATGTATCAACTTATAGAACAAGTTATGAATTACAAACCTTTTTATGTAGGTATTAAGTGTCCTCCTTACTTGATAATCGATGTAATGTTTCTTTGTTTTCTGTATGTCTAATACTACTATGCATTTTAAAAACATGACAGTCACTCTTTCTAAGCAGACTTGTTTTGGTTCCAGAACTATTCTTAAATATCCTTAGTTTTACAAGGAGTTGGCCATTTTTGAAAGACTAAAGCTCCCTAAATGAAGACTAGTTTATTGTGAAAAGAAAACCATGACAACTGTTTGTACTCTTGCTTTATTATTACATCCGGCATGGTCACTCTTGGAAATTCAATCTATTATCGTTGCTAGGAGTCTGTTGCTGTGCAACCTGAAAAGGTATGCTGTGCTTTCAGGATAAGAAGCGTTAATAAACCTGTAGGCCTCCTTCTACAGTTCCAACCAGCTTGTTTAAAGAGCTTAAAACTCTTAAATAGTCAGCACACAATTTAGGACATATCTTATTATAAACAACAATGAGATTCTAACAATGCTAATAAATTTTAAAACAGGAAAACTACTCAAAACCTGTCCATATTAACCCCACAGCATTCTAACTGAATGCAAACTCACTCCTATACCTCAATCCAACATTAAAGTTGTATAGTTAAAAATTCTCTAAAAGGCAGGAAATGACGAAGTTAAAGTTTCAACAGCAAAATTAATACAATTGCACAGAAAGCACGTTTTATTCTATACATTTACCAACATAGAACAATTTATTAAGCTATGTATTTAACAAGAAGAAAACAAGAATAGAAAATCCTATATACATGTATAGCAATTGAATTAATATTGCTCTTGGAACCTTAAAGCAACAAGTCAATTCTGAAAAAATGACTTAGAGGCACATGATGTTTCAAGCTTACCGTCTCCCAATGATTTCTATGCCAAATTTGTCTAACAGCCCTGTGAACTCAATCTAAGATCTGAGTGTTAAACTGAGTTCTTTCCTCATTGTGTATTATCACCAGTAATGAAGGTTCCATGGGCGAAATTAGACCTAGTGACAATTATGCAGTCCCAGTGCCTTCAGATTATGTCTTCAGTTATACCTTTGCAAATTGATTAGAGAAGAACTCAAAGGTGGCAAGAAGTAGAACTGGGTGGTATAGCCTTTCTCCACTATCTCTAAGGACTCCTCATTGTTTTTGCTGATACAGACTAACACTGCTACCACTCTGAAAAAAGCCCCCAATGTTATCCCACCAACAATCAGCACCAACAAAAAAAAAGAGAGAGACAATCCCAAAAAGGGATGGGAAAGCTTAAGGTAGATATGTCATAGCGTAGTCTAAGGGATAACCAAAACAACCAGTGCCTAGAAATGGATTCTAAAAATTGGGAAAAGGATTGGAAGAAAAGAGTTTGTCTCTCTGCTAACATACTCTATGATGATTGATTGGTTGAGATTTTCCACAAGGACCTCTAGAAATAGTGAGGTTTGTATAGACTGTTGTGGAGGTAAAGAGCTCTGAAATCTGAAAGAACAAATCCTCTTCTTGTGGAGATGCTGGTAGAGCCCCTAGAAAAGGGGACTCTTTTGCAGTAGATACTTTTTTCCTCCCCTGAATTTAAAGCCTTGCAGTGTTTTTGTGTTAAAGACATGAATGCAAAACTGACTTTTCTTACCCTCAGCAAGAAAACATGCTTTTAAAATACAAAACCATAGGCCTAGAGCCTAATCCTAATGAGATGTATGTCTCCTGCAAGCAGAACACCCTTAACTCATACTGACTTCAGTAGGAGTTGATGGCCTCACCTGGTTTTGACTATGAAAGTTAGATTAATCTAAATTGACTGGTTTCAACCTAGTTGTGTGTGTATCTACACCTGAATTTGTCGCCTCATGACTTAAGTGACGCAATTACGCCACCTCCCCAAACGATGCAAAGGCACGGTCAACCTCCTTGTGTCAATGCAGCCTGAGTGTAGACACTGCATTACTTCTATCAACCCTAACAATCCTCCAGTAGCTGTCCCATAATGCCCTTGGTCCCTATGACAGTGGTCGCTCCTGTCACAATTCTGAACTCCACTACCCAAGGGTCACAGCCACCGGAAACACCCTCCACCCCCTTATAAATCTCCAGCATCTTTTTGAAATGTCTTTTCCTGATTGCCCACCTTGGCAAGCACACCTATTGATCCACCTTTGTTGTGATTATCCAACCATGCCCACTCCATGCATGCAGAGAGCTACTTGACGTATTCCTGCCTGGAGCAGGAAGAAGTCATGTATCTCCTCATCCTGTGGGGAGAAGAGACTGGGGCACAACATGGATGAGCAGCAGTGCTGTGTGAAAGTGAAGGAACTTTCAATGGGCATATCAGAAGGCGAGGGAGAGCAACAACAAATCTGGGGCAACCCGGCAGACCTGCCACTTCTACAACAAATTGCAAGCCACACTTGGCATAGACCCAACTAGCACCCCACATACAACGGTGGACACTTTGCAGAAGCTTCATGTAGACATTGCTGCAGTGTGAAGTGAGGAAGTGGGCAGGAGACAGTGACGAGGATGGGAATGCAAACCATGCAATGACCTAGGTGCTGTTTGAAACTCCATTGGAGTCAAGCCAGTCCTGCCACTTGCGTGCAGATGAGCCTGTTGAGGAAGGAAAACTGAGCTCAGGTAAGCGTGTACACATATTATTCCTTGTAAGAAATGTTTATCTTTTTGTTACTGAAACTTCTTCTCCCTCCTGCCTTTCTTCCCCATTAAAATGGCACCCCCATATGTGTTCATTTACAGAACAAAAGCATTGATGTCTGATTGCTCACTTTACTTGTAATATATTAGAAAATAAATTTTAAAAACTTAGTATGGCAGTCTGATTTACATAGTCCACCTCATATCAATGTCCTGTGCTCAGAGATTAAAAAAAGAGGCAAAGGCAGTGCCTTCTATTCCATTCTTTGCCTAGTTGGGCCAGGCAGCAGGGAAAACAATACATCTGATGTGGAGTACTTGTATTTCTGAACAGGGATGATCTTTTTATCCTCTTGAACAATATCAATTAAATGTTCATGGAGATACTCTGCCATCCTCTCCCAAACATTTCTAGGGATGGCAGCCTTGTTTCTTCCCTTGTAATACAAGACTTTTCCATATTAGTCTGCAACCACTTCTGTTGGCATCATTTCAATGAATTGGCTAGCACCACGTAGGCCTGGGCAGCTTTGGGATGCCATTAGCAGCACTGCCTTTATCGCCCTTAGGAGTGAGATACCAGCCAAACTCACTACTGCCTGTTAAAATAGAGGCAATATTCAATGTACTTTCTCTATACTCATACCAAAGGGCACCCAATGTTTAAATCTTCCATTTAACCAACACAGACTCGCCCTACTGGGTAGTACTCACCATAGCTTGAGCTGCATAGTGGTGCTGTAATAAGGTGCTACAATAGGCATGTCTTATTAAAGGTATTTATGGAAATAATGTAAGGGAGTTTTGAGACTTAGTCTTTGTTTCCTTTGTAACTGTAAATCTAATGATGTATCTGTTTTAATCAGCAGCCTCTGGCATGGTACACTTGAAACATTTCATTCTATGACTGCTGAATACCTGACTGATCCGGAAAGAAAGAAGTGATCCAGGGATGATATGTTCTACGAGATCCTCCAATCCTCCACCAATACTGACCATAAACACAAGACTTGGAAAAGCTACATGTCCAAGACCAGGAATAAAGACCAAGAATGGCAAAAGTGGTTGCTACAAGAGTGGCAAAGGGATTGAGAGGTGCAGTAGGGAGTGCAACAGGACATCACAGGTTTACTCAGGCAACAAACACAGATGTTGAAGAGCATTTTTGAGATGCATGACCAAAGATTCTGGACACAGCACAATTTCCAATCCATGAAAAACTCCATAGTCCCTGCTCCTTATCCCCCCGCACCAATGTAACAGGTGGCAGCACAATATGAACTCTTTTACTTCACACCAGGGGAAAATACGGAGAACCACAACTGCACCGATACTGACCTGTGAAAACTACAGGACCAGCCACAATGCACTACACATTTTGTAACATGATTGACAGATTGTAATATTTGATTAATACATAAATATAACATGGTTTTAAAGTACAGATCACCCTTTCACAGGGCTTCTACAATGTTTGAACCACAGATATTATGCAGCTATAATGATGGGGATATTTGTCTTGCTGAGATCCAATCAGTAAACAGTGCCAGTGACCCTTTAAATTTACCAAAAGCACATTCAAAAATTATCCTGCACCTTCTGAACTAGCAATTGAATCTCTCTTCGGTGCTGTGAAGGTGGCCAGTGTACAGTTTCATGATCTAGGTAAGCAAGGGGTAGGCTGGGTCCCCCAAAATCACTATTGGTATTTCAATATCACCAGTAGTAATGTGGCATTTGGGAAAGAGTATCCCTGCTTACAGCTTTTGGAAAAGGCCTGTATTCTTAAAGATGCAAGCGCCATATACCTTCCCTGACCAGCCCACGTTGATATCAGTGAAGCGTCCCCAGTGATCCACCATCACTTGTGAAACCATGGTGAAGTATTCCTTTCTATTTATGTACTCGTAGGCAAGGTGGGGTGATGCCAGAATAAGGATATGAATGATGTCTATTGTCCCACTGCAGTTCAGGTACCCCATTGCTGCAAATCCATCCACTATTTCCTTCCTGTTGCCAACAGTCACAGTCCTATGCAGCAAGATACTCTTAATGGCCTTGCATAGTTGGAGGACAGTGGTCCCCCACAGTGGATTTTCAATTCCAAACTGATTGGCCACTGACCAATAGCAAGCTTGAATGTAAAGATCAGCATTATACATGAACAGAGCATGGGCAAAGCATGCTATATAGGAATTGGTTCCTACAAAGTAACCAGCTTATTCTAAAACATGTGATGCAATGTAATGTGTAAATGTATACAAAGGAAGAGGTTTTCTGTGTAACTTTGGATATATGGTAGGCCCTATACCCATCCCCTGTACCTGACTCTGATCAAATCAGCATAGTTTTTCTGTATGCCAAATAAAGATAACTAAGTGAAGAAATATGGAGTTGAACTGAGTTTTTGAGAAGCCAAGTGGAAAGAGGTCTCAGAGGGAATCCCAACACTGTTTTCAGTTGCTTATAACATTACCAAATGTAAACCATTTAGGCTGAAATTTTTCATGCCAAATGTATGCCTCAGGCTGAAATTTTTGGAAAATTCCAGCTAAAATGGTTCCGCCATTCCCAAGAGTGTGGTTAAGGAAAAATATGGTCTTTGCTCACGATAAAAAACAAAAACAAAAAAACTTACAATTATTTTGAGAAGCTCTAAAACCTCCATGCTTTGAAGCAGGGACTTGAAATTTGGCAGAAGGAGGTATATCCTGGTGTCAAGGATATGTCTTTTGGTAGCCCAATGAAAATCTGCCCAAATTTAGCCCAGTTATAAACCCTGAAAAATCTCAGCTTGCACATGCTCCATAGAGACTTGTAAAACTGGCTAAAATCTCTGAAGATTGTCTGCAATGAATATGCACCATCCCCTCATAGCTTCTACAGACTGACCAGATGGCACACAGACCAAACCCATAGAACAAGTAAGCAGACTACAAGCCAGGGCTGAGCAAGACTTTTCCTACAATTGCTCCTCCTGGGGACCACAGGGGTGCTGAGCACAAGAACTGAGACCTGGGAAACTGTCTCTCCTGTGCTCTCAGTGGTCCCTCCTAGTGTCCAGGCAGCAGAGACAAAGAAGAAAGTGGCTTAATTTGAATACAGATGAATGAGTGAGAAAGGGGACAGGGTTATGAGCCAGTGAAGCTGGTGGGGGAGGAGCAGGTGGAAGAGTGGCTTATGCAGAGCATTAGGAGCCAGGGATGAAGGAGGATAGGAGTAGAGGGGCAGGGAGGGACACAGCAGATAGATAATATACCCTGCTTAACTGAGCATACAAAGGGCAGTGGTAGACAGAGGAATAGTTCTTGCCTTTCTAAAAGATTCCCTTTTCCATGTTTTTGTTTTAAACTCATTGACCTGTATATTTCCTCACTGTTCTGTGTAAATGCACTAACTTTACAGGAACAAAATAGGCACTTTGTGGGTCTTATATGTATAACTCTTATGCAGAGAATATGACATACATGCAGAAATAAGATTATATTTAATTCTACATGCTAATTCATACTATATGTTCAAACTGCACTCCACTCAAAACAAAGGATTTGGTACCATTGGATAAATTGCTGCTGATTTACTATTCTTATTGAAATGTAGTACCTTCTCAATACCTAATAAAATTTTAATAGGTGAAGAAATGCATTAATGTGTCCAACTGTGGCATTTATATTTGCAGTAAGTATTACATTTTCAAGATAAAGCTACAATTTTAATATTCAGAAATAAGTGTTTAGGTGGACACGAGGCAAAGTGCTGTGAAACACTGACCAAAGCTGGGGGGGCAGGAAGGGGGTGGTGGTGAGGTGGTAATGGCTTTTTAAAAGATATATATATTTAGGTAGAACACAATTCAGCATAAATGTGCCTTGAGAAACTATATGTAAGTTGCTACTAAACAATGTTTTCTGCAAAATTAAAAGGCAATTTAAAAGGTTTTTATCAATATGTAATTGAATTATATAAAAAGACTTTGTATCTCTTTCACATGTTCCAATACAGTAGAACAGTCTCAAATAACATCAGTCTATAATGGATGACTGGCAAAGAAAGCTGACTGTTTGACACTGTAGTGAAATGGAAAATATGATTTTGACATTAGAACAGTGAAAGTCCCATTCTAAAAATATCAGCATGACAATCTATTTGTCAAAATAGCAGAATGAGGCAATTTACCTCCACAAAATGTGACTTTTATTTATCTAAATAAGCCTTTCATATGTCTTCTCTGTATTTGTGGATGATATATTAAAATAAAAAATATACCTTAATATAATATTACAGATAGGAATTTAAATGCTCAGAATTCAGAAAATGAAAAATATTAAGTTCTTATACTAACTCATTCTGTCACATTACACTTCCAGTGTATTTATGGTATACAATTAATATCAAGATTAAGGGCCTGAACCGGCACAGCCACACTCCTATACAAAACTGGCCTTTAACACACTTACAACTAATTTATTTTTCCAATTATAAAAGGGCCTAATGTTAACTGGAGACTAGTCAACCTGAAAATTTCAAAATGTAAAGTTCAGTCTTTCCTGAGGTAGGGGAAAGCATAAGAACATAAAAGTGGCCATACTGTGTCAGACCAATGGTCCATCTCCCAATATCTGTCTTCCGAAAGGGCCAGTGCCAGATGCAGAATGAACAGAACATTTGAGTGATCCATCCCTGTCGTTCAGTCGCAACTTCTGGCAGTTGGAGGTTGAGACACATCTGGAGCATGGGATTGCATCCCTGATCATTTTAGCTAATAGCCACTGATGGACCTATCCTCCATCAATCCATCTAATTCTTTTTTTAACCCAGTTATAGTTTTGGCCTTCACAATATCTGCTGACAACGAGTTCTACAGATTGATTGTACATTGTATAAAGAAGTACTTTGTTATGTTTGTTTTAAACCTGCTGCATATTCATTTCCTAATGGTTCCTAACATTCTGTTAGCTTTTTTGACTGTTGCTGCACATTGAGCAGATGTTTCCAAAGATCTTTCTTGAGTGGTAACAGCTAATTTAGATCCTGTTATTGTGTATGTATAGTTGGGATGTTTTCCAGTGTGCATTACTTTGCACTTAACACTGAATTTCATGACATTTGGTTGACCGTCATCCAGTTTAGTGGGACCTCTTTGAACTTAACTATCATAAGAAAACTAGCATATTAAAATTAAACTACTATTTAAAAAAAAAAAAAAAACACCTTTACATAGCTGAAAAACTCCTGAAAGAATACTGCTAAAACTTTAAACAAAAAAAGTCACATCATGGCTGAAGTCAAACATGAAAACTTACAGCTGGAAACAATTTATTTTAGCAAGTGAGAAGAATGTAATAATTGGGTTATATGAAAGTTCTAATGCCTGTATCGTATATCACCAGACACTTACCATATTACATGCAGCATTAACAAGTTAATATTAATATGAAAACTTTAACTTTTGCATTCATAATCTCTGACTTTATGTTTAAGACCTGATCCTACAAACATTTAAGTATGTGCTTAACTTTAAGCAGGTAAGTTGTCCGGGGACTTGTGTCCTGGGACAATTCACTTAGATTAATTGTTTGCGGCAAGACAAATTCATTAGTTACTATTATTTAGCTGAAAACATTCTTCTGCAAGGTTGAGTAATAGGGTATTAACAATAAATGATGACAGCAAAAAAAAGAGGGGGGGGGGGGGGCAGAGAAGACTAATCCTGCATATTTTACTCAAGCAAATAGTCTCATTGATGTGAAAGGGACTACAAACTTGAATAAAAATTACTTCTGTGAAGTTTTGCAGGAGTGGGCCTTTAGTTTTCATATTTTGAATAGATGAGCTGTATTTTTCAAGGATACATTTTGACAATCTCACTTCTGCGAGCTGTCACAGCTGCAGCACCCCGGCCTGTTACACCAGAAATGGAAGTTTTGCACTGTGATGTCACAGAGAGGGGAGGCTTTGTTAGCCTCCACTAAAACCTTAGCAGATCTCACTTCAGCATATTATTGGTGATTTCTCAATCATTTATAATTTTTTTTAAAACTTTCCTAATCCCTCAACCCTGGAAAAAAGCACAATTCTCAATAAGGATGATTTAAATGCAATGTTTGCAGTGGTTTTCCCCAAGCCATCTTTAGTTACTGGTGAAAAAAGTAGGTCTTAAAATGCTGACTAAAGGTATGCCTACACCACAAGCTCTATGGCAGCACAGCTTTGCTGCTGTAGCATTATAGTGTAGACACTACAGCGACAGAAGGGGTTGTGCCATCACTGTAGCAAATCCACCTCGAGAGGCAGTAACTAGATTGATGAATTCTTTCATTGACCTAGCAGTGTCTACACCACAGCTTAGGTTAGCTTAACTACGACTCTCAAAGGTGTGAATTTTTCACACTTCTGAGCAACATAGTTAGAGCAACCTAAGATTTAGGTGTAGACAAGGCCTAAGGCTATCTGTACATGGAGACCTTACAGCGGCACAGCTGTAACGAGGTAGCTGCACTGCTGTAAGGTCTCCCGTGTAGCCGCACTATGCCAAGAGGACAGGGCTCTCCCATTGGCATAATTAAACCGTTCCCAACGAGCAGCGGTAGCTATGTCAGCAGGAGAGCGTCTCCAGCCGACATAGCGGTGTCCACACCAGCGCTTCTGTCAGCGTAATTTTTGTCGGCCAGGGGTGTGTTTTTTCACACCCTTGACCGACAAAAATTTTACTGGCAAAAGTGCTACTGTAGACATACTCTTAGCGTCTCTTTTCTCCATCTTCCACTAATTTAAAACTGGTGGAGGAAATTTTTCCTCAAATATTTAAACAAAATAAACAACCAATCATTTGGCGGTTGAGACAAAGCAGGAAAGGTTCCTCCCTCAAAAGAAAGCTGAGGAGCAGCAAAGGAAGGGCAAAGTGACTCCATGGCTGCCTGCAACAAGATGTCACTGCAGAGCCTGAAGTCTGGCAGAAGTAGTTGCAGCCTATTCTGGCAGCCAAACTGGATGTATGTCAGAACTGGCAGATGTGTGATGTTTAGAAGCCCTGCCACATCCGATCTTCTCAGGTAAACTGAAATATTAAAACACATGGAATTCAGGCAGCAGAGAAATACGTATGAATGGGGAAGAGGTGGTAAAAATAAATGAGACAAAGTAGGACCCAAAATAGAGGCCGACAAGAATCAGGTTCCAGCAAACAACAGAAATAGAACAATAATTACAAAAAGTATACAAAAATATATTGCTGCCAGTGGCGATAACATAGTTGGAAACCAGAGCAAGACTAAAATATAAACTGGGTAAGTACCGAAGATTTTAAACCTTTTTTATTTTAACAACAGATGTTCAATTTTAATCCTTGTTTAGTAACAATTAAAATAAAATTAGTAATTACATATTTAAAACCACATTCCATTATATTTTTCCTTTTTATAGCCTGCAAAATTAGTAATCTGGTATCTGGTTATTTTGGTAAAAGCATCTTGAAAGAGTTATCATATGCTCATTTAAAGTCTTGAAGGTGTCAATACTTTCTCCTTTCAGCTGACTTCCAAATCTCCTTTAAAAAATTTAGCACTTCCTCTTCCATTTCATGGATTAGAAGCCACACAAGTTCAAAAGTATAATAATTCTAAAAGTAAATAATCATGTCCCATGTAAGGAACTATTTTACAATTATCTCAAAATGAAATCAATTAATATCATTTCTAGTTGAAAAACTGTTTTAATTCAAATGGAACAGCACAAATAAAACAGAGAAAATTAGAACCACTGAAGTATTAAGATTGATAACACTGGACGAGGAACTTCTTAGCAAAGGTGCAAGAGATAACTAACATTTCATCATGCCATTGTTTATCGTACTGCCTTTTTTAATATTCAAGTTAAGGCCAAATCCAATGGGAGTAGTTTTCAAGAAAAATTTATCCACAGGGGATTTATCTGGTTAAGAACAAGTGACAAAAGCATACTCTCATAGGAAAATTATTACAAATGTCATTTCATATTCACTAACACAACCTAGACTACCGGAACATCAAGATACCTTTGAGCTTCCAATCTTTTATATTTTTTTAAAGAAATGATTGCTTCAATTAATTAAGCTTCTTTTTAGACACATTTGTGCTCATAATATCCTTATTCCCAGTTAGGCTGAACAAAACAAAAATCAACACTGGTCTCTCAGCATTTTCTAAAATAATTTAAATTAAAAATGTACAGAAAACCATTATACATAGAAAGAAACATAACTTTAGCCACATTTTGACTGTATCACCCTACTCAAAAAAACCCCTACCCCCACTTTAAGATAAATACTAAACATAATAGTGCGTAACTGCCTACATTGCTTTTAGTTGCTATGCAGTGAAGTATACTCAGTTCATAGAGAATGCATTCTCCTGGTTGACTTTTTTCACTTAACTGTGCTGCAACACCTTAAAAGATACTGGCCTGGGCAAGCCTCAGCTTGTACTGCTTGTGCAGATGCCAATATTGTGTTTTTGTTCCACAAGTGTGACCTACAGGAACAAAAGTTTCCATCTGTATTTCTTAATGACATACGTTTTATAAAGTCTTCTATGCTATTAAATCTTCCGTATCTAACCACAACCTTCCCCAGAAAAGGAGAACATAGAGAGAGGCCTGTGGATTCTTTTCACTCATCTCACTGACTATGACATATATCAGCTCCACTAAGAATATGAAAATATAAAATCAAGAAAAAAAATGTGCAACTTCTATTACTGAAACACCAGAATATGCATTCTATTTAGAGAGCACACACCATAGTTTGCATAAAATAGGTTAGCCCACTTAATCCTGGAGATTCTCTGCTATGATTTTTATACTCATGTAATATCACAAAGGTGATTCAGATCAAACAAACACAAGTAATGAATACACAATAAGACACCATGATGTAAACTTAAAGGGTACCATGGATGGAACTTGCATTGTCTTAAAATAGAAGAGCCACATAAAAATTAACAGAATTTGCAGGATTCAGCTAAAACTGAATGAGACAGAAACTTATGTTATACATGATTCTATTTTTGTGGTAGTGGTACTGGGTATTAATTACGACACAGATTGAACGTCAAGAAATGTATCACCTCAATTATGTCACAGATATGATTTTGTATCTTTTAATCTGTTAAAAAGTGGCATGTGGAAGGTATGTAAGCCTATTAATATAAACTAATGTGGAACATTTTTAACTGAATTTTTCACTTAATCTGACAAAAGTTCTTGAACTTATTGTTAAATGGACACTGCCAGGTAATTTAGACAATTTTTTTTAAATGAGGGCTTAACAAAACATAATATTAACTCAAGTCTTCTCATTTAGTGAAAATTGTATTTGAAATTCCCCTACGTCTTCAACTTGTAATTGTAAAAGAACCAGAAAACTGAATGTAAACTGACCAGTATAATTATATTCTCCAATAAGATATATAAAGATTAAACCATCGAAAAGGTAAACTGGATTTTTAAAACTGGAAACTAATAAAATATTTCACATTTAAACTATCTAAGAACTTTTTAGTAATAAAAGGTAACTTTTTAAAATAGGCTTTTAAAATGCTACTCATTTGTAAGCAGGTCACCTTATTCAAATACCTGTTCTACTTGAAAATTGACATTATTACACAGCCCATGATTTTTTTAACCTGACAGTATCGCACTAAATTACAGTAAATATACAACTACCTTAAATATTATGAATACTGCTATATACTTTCACACAGTGATATTTTGTCTTTCAGTTATTTTGTTCAAACGTCTTGTCTGGTTCAATAAGCTTTATAACACTCCAATTCTGACATACATTTTAATCTGTTTCTAACTTGTATAAACCCCAATATGCATGAAAAAAATCAGATATACAGCATCACTGGGATAAGATGTTCCTAAAGCTAGAAACAGAGAATAATGGGACTTTGAGAAAAGAGCCAGTCATGTTGTTACAATACTAGATCATTTCGGAAAAGTTTTACTGGGTATTTTGTTGTTCAGTCTGACTGGTAACACTATATAAAAGGCATTACTGCAAAGCACCTTAGTAAGTCACATGTGCCTTTCTACTGAACTACCACGATTTGATGAAGGCAAGTTGAAGTCAGTTTTGAATGTAACTAAAATGTAGGTTCTGTATAATGTATTTACTTGTTCATGCCTTGATCATTTAATTAGATTCAAGCAACAAAGAAACATCTGCCTTTGAATACAAGAGATTAGCTCCTAATATAGTCTTGATTTTTAAAACACTATTTATCACAATTGGTGATATGTACAACATGAGTCTGTGCATCCCTCGAGCAGTTCTGATCATGAGTAAAAGAGCAACATTAATTTTGCTGAGGACTTCAGGCTTCTGAGAATAGGCTTCCCCTACATTGATTTGACCCAGCCAAAGGAATAGGCCATGGAAATGTCCTCAATCCCTGGAAGCAATTAATCACATATGAAGCTGGTCTCAGCAATGATGTAGTCACCACCACAAACACTTCCTCACAGGCAATTTTTTCCCTTGATAAAATACCCCATCATTCCCCCTTTGCCTTGTATTTGCAACTGTATAAAGTGCAATACAATGCACAACCCTACGACCTATAGCCCACAAAGTTTTTCTAAAGTTAGGGTGACCATATTTCCCAAGGCTGAATACGGGACATCTGGTAAAATTACTCCTATTCAAGCGAGTTCAATGGCAATCAATCAGAACTATGCAGTATAAACGTTCACAACCTTACAGCCTATAGCGCACACAGTTTTTCTAAAGTTGGAAACTCCACTTTAAAGCAGCTATTTGCATGTCCTCAAGAAATATGTCATCTATACCGGGATAGGCAACCTATGGCACACGTGCCGAAGGCGGCATGCAAGCTGATTTTCAGTGGCACTCACACTGCCCGGATCCTGGCCATCGGTCTGGGGGGGGGCTCTGCATTTTAATTTAATTTTAAATGAAGCTTCTTAAACATTTTAAAAACCTTATTTACTTTACATACAACAATAGTTTAGTTATATATTATAGACTTAGAGAAAGAGATCTTCTAAAAACGTTAAAATGTATTATTGGCATGTGAAACCTTAAATTAGAGTGAATAAATGAAGACTCAGCACACCGCTTCTGAAAGGTTGCCGACCCCGGATCTATATCATTCTCCCTTTTGCGATACAATCTAACTCTTAGTGAAGTTAATGAAAGTGTAACCAACACAAAGAATTATCCCCATGACAGAAAAGACACAAATCTTCAAGCTCTCAGTTAGGCACCTTTTCCACTTGTTAAGGTTTTATTTACAAGTCATGTGGCAACTAGCTAAATATGGAATTTTGCTCAGCTTCAGTCAACCTCTCCCAAACAAGATTCTACATACAAGGGGACCTCTATCCCTGTGACATTATTTTTAAATGCTGAGCTGAAAAAGGTGAAACTTGTGCTTGCTATGTTTTTTGTTAAAAGGACACTATCTAGCTAAAGATTGTATTGTAAAAACTAAAATTTCTTTATCTGTTACTTGGAAAGCCTTTGGTTTAGAATTTTCAAACCAACTTCTAAGTGACTTAGGAGCACACGTTTCATTGGAAATCAATGGGATTTATGCTGCTAAATCACTTTTCAAAATCCAACCCACGATCATTAAAGTTGAAGAAGTTATAAAAACACAAAAAAGTACTTTGCATTTAGTGCTTTTCATCCTAAAACTCTTTGTTACAAAAGCAAGTATTACTCTCTCCATTTTGCAAATGGGGAAAATTGAGGCACAATGAAATATTAGCAGTCAAAGTTACTTAACTTTCATACCCTAATCACTAAGCCAACACTACTGGTCAGTTTCACTTTGGTTTATAGTAAGCTTGTAGTCAATTTCACATTCAGTTTCTGGGTTGCTGTTTCTTTTAGTATTTTTTAAAGTTTCATGGAAAATCTTATGCTGGCCTTAGGTTTGTCTTAGCTGTGTCCCTTCAGACTTTGCAGTGAAAATGTAGCACTCTGAATTACGGATCTGGAAAGCAAGAATACCCAGAATACCACATCACTGGGAAGCTAAGTTTTTCTTTCCCGTGATATTCAGACCATGCATTTTTTCCCTCCTACTTATACCCCCCCCTGGAAGAGCCCTAAAGAATCCTCTTTCGCCCTAATGTATGTTTTTCTGTATTGCTGCTATTTTTGTCATCTCAGGAGTCCAATGAAAATAAAATCCCGTATCTCACGGGGTCTTCTAGTAAAATATTTTACAAATAAACATACATACAGTTTCCAATTTGTGGTCAGTCAAAGGATTACAAACTTCAAAGTATAAAATGTCTGAATAAAAATAACTAAATGTTCTTCCTCCATGCAGTATATTACTAAACAGTATTTTTCTATATTCAGGGAGATTTTTCTATTGCACAGCCATCCTGCTTCTTTGTAACACAAAACACCTGTTTTGTGTGGCAAACTCCAGCTGCTGTCCCCTCTCTTATTCACTTACACGGATAGGTCAAGTTTCAAATGTAGTAATAAGGAATTAAAACAGAAGCCTTGGCCAGCAACAGGAAAAAAATTGCTGTAAAACAGAGCACTGGTGGTCGACAGATTATTTAGCTGAGGGTCCATGGAGACCTGGTTAGTCACATGACACTACTACTACTTGATTCTAGCTGTTACATTTCATTAAAACAAGTTAAAAACACAGTAAATCTGTTTCTAATGAAGAAGCCCTATTGTACAAACTAATTAGGAATTGAGAGGTTTGTAAAATTCAACACCTCAAAATTACAGTAGGTACAGTGTGTAAATTGCAGTACGATGCACTGCATCCCTTCCTTCTTGTTCCTCAAACCACTGCAGTGATTTCTAATGCACTGAAGGCATGCGAATGTGAAGGGACATTTACTTGTTGTTCATCAACATAATTTTCGTTACATGGGTTTTTCCCCTCACATTAAGAAAAATGGTTCATATAACTAGTTGTTTATAAGATGGGTGTTCATAAAATTGAGGTTCTATTGTAATTAGTTTTCCACATACACAATTGCACTATGTGCCACAGTTATGTTATATGATCATAAATGGGAGGGAAGGTGTTCTGTACACTTTGTATTAAACTGTGTTTGCAATATGAAAGCTTGAGAAACCCTGGGGAATCCACCTGATTTAGAAATTGACAGTCAATTACATGGAAGTAACTAATACAATATTTTTATTATTTAAGAATAAAGTGCTATTTGTACCCTGATAGATGGTTGTTAGTCCAATGGAAATATTTGTTATATGTTTCTTCTATTCTTCAGGAACTTTATGCACCTTGGTGATTTTTATAACCCGATACACAGTTCTGTGTACTCTCAAATTGAACAGTTTCTTTGGGTTTGCTGCAGATCTATTGCTTACTATTCTATCAGGTTAAATCTTACAAATGCAGTATAGTAGGAGAATGCAGACAGCTTTTGTATCACTGCATAAGAAATATACGATACAATGACTAATCCATGTAGAGCAAATATACTTTACAAATAAAAATGAAAATATTTGTTTATGAAGAGTGGGAAGCTGGGAAGTGAAAATTAAGGTTATACATAAAGTTAAGTCACATCTGGTCCAGATGGTCCACTCTATAGGGTTGACACAGCTGATTAAACTGAAGGTTTTATATATAATCAACTAGCCCCTCAACCTTTTCCATTCTTCCTACAATTGTCTAATGTGCCTTCAAGCCTACATTAAAAGAATTCTGTTCCAGGTGCTAATGTCCTTGGCCAGCTTGTGTAACCTGTTGGCCTCCTTACTGATGTACAAGTTACTATGTCATGCACATAGAGACACGGCAAATCCTGCAGCTCCTCAGATGACAATTGGCTTTTGGGTATCCTTCACTCTATGACAGACAACCACAAAATGGCTGCCTAGCTCTCAAAAACCTCTTGTGCTTATTCCCCTCCCTCTGATAATATTATAAAAGGTGAACCAGATTTTTAAAATCATAATATGGACACCATAAAACAAACTAATATTATGTGTGACTTGAGCTAGCTAGACTAAACTAACTCTTTGCATCCAAGTGATGATACAATGTTACATTCTTCCCAGAAGACATGAAGTTTACACTGGTCCAGAAACTTAAAAGGTTATAATTAGCTACACCATTTTTATGAGAAGTAACAAATATGTGGGGTAGGGAGAGCAGGGGGAAGTGGATTGAGGTTGCAGCCCTCAAACCTGTGGTTTGCCCTATATTAACTATGCTGAGGCCTAATGCCTCCCAGCTCTCATCTCCATGTTAACATGGCTCTAACACAGCAAAGCTACCATGAGTTTGCCAGGTGGTTGTTGCTCCTAGAACCTTCCTATTGGAGAAAGAGGGTTCAGAGCACTTAGAGAGAAACAATAGCATACGTTATTCTGATATAGTCTGCATTCACTCCAGCAGGGAATGACCAAGAGGTTGAGAGGAGTCAATTTCCATGGCATTGTCTGCCTCAACCCTTTCACACCTGACTGATCCTGAAACCACAAAGCATCCACAGCAGTGTTTCTATAGAATCAGGAATTGACATTGTGAAGGAGACTTTCCTCAATTGCATGCCCCCTTCGCTATTTTTAATCCAACAAGATTTTAACCCCTCCATCCAAAAAGCGGATGTTTTGGCCCACATAATAAGATCCATTCCGTTGACCCAAAGAACATATAAACATAGAAAGTTATTAAAGGATCATCCTTAAGCAGAAGGAAAAGTTACCATACTATTAATTTTACTTATAAACCAAGTCTAAAATTTAACTGTCAGATGATTTTGCATTTTCTTCATATAGCTGAACTTAGTATATTGCAATAAAGTGAATCTATAAAATTATTTAACCAGTTAGCACACAACTTGTAGCTCAACTGAAATGGTTTGATGTAATGTGAACCAGTTCAGGTTGGCCTGAAACAAGTTACTAAATAAAAAGCAAAAGCATTCCCTTCCAGTAATGGCCGGATTGGTAGTGTAACCTTAAAGTGCCTAGTGTTTGGTTAGCTAATATATGCCAGCTTGATCTTCTATGTAACAGTTAATACGGTAAAACAAATACGGTAAACAGCTATTACATAGGTGGTCAAATTAACCCTCATTAACCATCACTAAAACAAACCTGAATACAGATTACTCCTGTCAGAGGTCATGATTGAACACATGAAACTGTTCATTTAATTTTGTAAACAGATGTAATATGCTTTCTGGGGCTATGGAGATTTGATTGAAGGATGACACAAACTTTTCCCTTTTGATCTAAATGTCACCAATGTGCATGGCACATATTACAAGAGATGCATAATAGAATTATTGCAATTTTAGACCACATCTCTTTTTCTGAATAAAATCCTCCTGTTCAATCTGCATGGTAAGTTTGAGTCTTATGGCAGAAATGGTGATTCAAACACACAAAGTTTCTGAAAATGGATGAGTGTATTTTTATTCAACCTAGCAGTCTGTCTGAATGTACCTCTATTCCACATCCTCCCATGCCAAACCTAGCAAGTGCCCATGCAAATGACATTTCACTCCAAGAACGAGCAGCTGGTGTATAACTGTCACCGAAGAGGTGGACTGTATTTGCGTGTATAGACACGTAAGAGCCATAGTGTGAACCACAGCAATCCAGAATGTTAAGTGGACACTCTCTGGATGGGTATGTCTTCTTACATCTAACAAAACTAGGTTCCAAACTTGGAGGTGTAGTCCAGATCCCACAAGTGAAATCCTGGCTCCAGTGAAGTCAATAGCAAATCTCCCATTGACATCAGTGGGTGCAGAATTTCACTACTTAAGTTTCATCCAAAACAAAAGGAAATGTACCTTCTGTGTTCTCTTTGCTTCATTTTACCAATATATCCATCAATTCCTCCGGTGACAGGAAGACACTCAACAAAACACAAAACAAATGTAAATGGTCTTAACCCTGGAAACTGCACACCTTGTTTATGAGCCAGGAGAAGAAAGTGGTCTGTTAACCATTATCTAACACCATATGTGAAGTATTAGCTAACTCCAGATGACACACCTCCAACCTGAGTTTCCCCCCACCCCCCACACCTTGCTTCCATTGTTATTGTTGGATGCTTTCAAGTGTTTTTAACTGGGCCCTGACAGTCACTGGTCAAATGTATGAACTGACCCAATTTCTGTGACCTTACATGATGTTTCGATGAATTTCATATGTGACATTATATTCTGCGTAAGAGGGCTTGAAATATACACTTGCCAGTGGGGAGTGGGAAACTCACTTATGAGCATGGCGGTGGTAGTTGGAATGGGGGGAGGAGGGGCGGGGAGGCATTAAATCATCAATTTCTGCAGAATTTAAGCTTTCATGAAGTTTCTGGCCCTTGTAAATGTGAACCTAGTGTAAATCAATTCTCTGCTCTGCTTCTGCCCCTACCACAGGTTTGATAAGCAGCAAAAGAGTGAAATTAACAAGACTGGTCAGATTTACATCTGTCATTCAGAATTTTGCAGAGACCCTACTATGGCACATCAGCCAGGAGGCTCAAGAAGAGGGAGAAAACACAAAAAGCTCCTTTCTCATTCCAGCTTAAAGGGGAGGTGGCTTTAAAAGTTTATATGACACCTCCTTGCCAGAGGCTGATATGAAAGCACACCCATGTAGAAATCCCAGCATCTAACCCCTTCTCAGCAGATTAATTTCTTGCTAGGGTATTGCCCAGGGATCTTGCTAATGTTGTCCCACCTTCATTTACCTCTAGTTAATAGATTTAGTCCTTTGGTTAGCAGGTGACTGATAAAATTTTCAAGACCTGTTCATCTAAGACTTGCACTTTCATCTTGTATTATTTTGGTCTTCACCTCTTAGTGATGCAGAACATGAACCGAGCAGGAAGCAACCCAGATAATATTGTAAATTATGATAAATAAAATTAAACCCAGCATTTCTAACTGTGCTCATGTGGCCATCCTCCATTTTACCTATGGCATTTGCTAACGATATGTCACTGACCATGCTGAAGGCCAGTAGATCAAATTTTCAATGCTGGTTACCAACCCACTTGTAAGTGAAATATCTTTAACTGGCCACTGAGCATTCAACACAGTCACAACAAAGAAAAATAAAATCTCAGGTAAATATTCTTTAAAAATCAGTACTGACCTAACTGAAGGAACATTCCAGAACATGAACTAAAGATTCAGCTGATGAAGTGAATTAACTTGTTCAAGCTAAAAACATATTTTAAAAAAATTATCTCCACTGAAATTTCTACATATTACTTTTAAATTCTGAAAGTTAAAAAAAGCCAATACCCCATTATTATTGCATTATTTCACTATTTATAAAAAAATACAACTCAGAAATCAGATAAACTAAAAGTAGGGCTTTAGCTGATGTACAGTGAATTGGGCAAATGGCACCTTTTACAGACTTGCTCATTTACCCAATATTTTGCACTTCTACATCGTTGCCTTGAATAGTGTGTGTTTCATTGTTTAGAAATTGCCTTTGACATGATAAATAAGGAGAAATGCAGCTAACTTTGTTACACTGAGGTAACAAAACAGAAGAGGGAAGCCACTTGCTTGGGGGGTACATAGCAAGACCCACTGTTATTTATTTGTATGGTGGTAGTGCCCAAAAGCCCAATCAGGCACTATAAACACAGGAAGACATGGCCTACCCTGAAGAGCTTACAATCTAATTTGAGACAAGGCACAAGTGACAATAACAATAAGAGGGAGGAGGGTGGAAGAGAATGGTAGTAGATTACAAAGTTACACAGGGTAGCATTGTTTACAATGTGATGGTTGCATTACATGTACACTCAAAGAGAGGGGAACTAAGGAATCACCCTCCAATGTATTGGGTTCATTAATAATAGGAAGCAAACTTTAAAAATACTGCTAAACAAGTTTTCCCCAATTATTAACAAGTGAGGAAGAAGTTACCAAAATATAAAGTGAATATAGGGGGTCAAATTCAGAGATTAGTGTATAATGTTCACCCCTAGCTTAGGGTACTGATGGATACCATATGAGAATCTAGATAAAGATTATATGTAAGCTACTATAAGTTTAAGAATGTCTAAACTGGTATAACGTTCACCTTTCTGGCTCCCTCACATTCATGTTGCACTAGTTTAGACCCCTTCACCAACATGCAACTTACAAATACACCTAATACTTCATTTCTAAGTTTGGCCCACAGATTCTGAGCATGGTGTAATTCACACAGAGTGGCCAGTAGACTGGAGAGTAGCAAAAAAAGCAACTAACAGAAAGGAGTAAGAACATGTGAGTTAAAGCAGAATACATCTTTTTGTGGCTTCTCAGCATGGCAATTCCATTGAATCAGACACCTTTACTTACACCCATCTACTGGTGTGTGTGAGTGTAAGTTTAGCAGAGTTAAAGTTTCACCACTTTACACATCTCCTCAAGAAGGCTCAATATGTACTGCAAACACTACATTATTAGATCCTATATATAAAAAAAAATCCAGACTTTATTAAGCTACAGAAGTGGTAAGAAACTGCATCCCACAATTTTGCTATATGTATGAAAAGCAAAGATATTGTAGAATTTTTTTAAAAGGTATTTTGCCATTTTTACCATAACTATATATTTAATTTTAGTCATGCAAAACTCTGTGTTTTGGTATGAAACAGGTTAAAAAAAAAATCTAAATTTGTCAGTCATACATACCCACAATAGAGTATTTATAATAGAACCTGGCTGTTATCTTATATATGAAGAGGCTACTGCCTCTCTATTACCCCATCAGTCCCAATAATTAGGGGAATAAAATACATACAAGTCTTCCAGGCCACTAGATTCTTGTACTCTCTTTGCTACTTATGAGAGAATAATTAGCTTTATCTGCTTTGACCCCAGTTTCTTCCAGCAAGACTTGCAGCAAGGAATAAAACAACTAACCAACAAAAATGCAAGGTAATATATGTTCCAAAACAAAACTCAGCTGTAAAATAATTAACAAACCAAACAAAATTTGAGTAATAGTTAAAACTGAAATAGCAGTACATTAAACCAAACTAAAAATGGGAGGATTTCTTAAACCAAATCATTAATTCAGCAATGATATACTTAAATAAGAGTAAATAATGTAAAGATATAAAGCAAATATATAAAAGTGGAAACTACATCTGCTATACAAGCACAGCTAATAAATAAATACTTATGTTTTAAATTTTAAGTAAACTGTGACTGTATACTGTGTAAATACATATTTGCTATAGAACAGTCTATTATTCTAAAATCTTTATTATAAGCATTTAGAGGGAAAACATCTTGCTATATGGAGATGCATAGAATAAAGAGAAAAATTTTGATTTACAATAAGAATAAAAAAATATAAATATATATATGAATAAATCCGTGCTTTTTAGCATTTTTTCTTATTGTGTTTGAAATAGCATAGCACCCTCTGGTGCATCTGCTAGAGGAAATGTAACAGATTAAGAATGGGCACCAGTCATTGTTCTCAACACTGGTGCAGAAAGTAAAAAACTAGAAAGCTCTAGTTCTCATACCCCAATTCTTTCTTTTTCCAAATGTTTTAAGTTAAAAATATTTTAACTTGTAACAGTTAATATTCAATGAAATGAAAAGAATAAAGATGTCCCACAGATCAAGAGACACTGTAAATAAAAGATGGAAGCTTAAAATGTATTTAATGTTCCTACTTATAGTTCACTGGTATAAAAATTAAGTCATAACAAGTCAGATTTTAAAAATCCACAAGTCAGTTGACTAGCAAAATAAGTTTTTACATCAAGCTGCAATTTGCTACTTGTCTTGCAAGCCAGCTATTAGAATTATTCCACCTACTTGTATTCAAAAGCTGCTAACTTATATTGCTCAATAATGCTTTCCTTTCCCCCCTTTAAAAGTTTGGTAAGCGGATTATCCAAAAATGTAATATATGAATGTGTTATGAGGAGCCATTTAAGACTCTTATAAAACTATACCACATATTATAATGTACCCAGTCACTGGGAAAATAATTACCTATAAAAGAGTAGATTTTGCTAATGACAAAAGCAGAAGATGCCACCTGCTTTAGACAGGACTTTGTGAGCCACTGGAAGTCCCAGCACAATGCACTAGAAATGAAAGTGACACCTGTTTAAAGCAGCCATCTGTCCCTAACAAGCTAAATTTAGTCAAATCAGTCTATCCACTTAATCTTACATTTCCAAAATGTTTGTGTACATTCAACTTGCAAGCAAAGAAAAACTATAGCCACTGTTAACACCACCTTTATTAAAGACATATAAATAATGCCAAACTTACAATTGGTGGGGAAAATATGCAATTTTAAACATGCAGATTTTTAAAAGTTTATTTACTAAGAAGAGGCTGAAAATTAATAGTTTAATTCATTATTGAAAAACACACTTCTTGGTATTCTAATTAGAGTCTATATTAATCTGACATGGAACTTGATTTAAAAACTAGCTCTCTTGCTCCATAATAACTTTGAAAGTTTGCTTTTATTCTCTGTATATTTATGTTGCATTCACAACCTGTAATCTCAATTCAAAACAAACTTTAAAAAAAAAATCAGAATACATTATATATGTTGAAAAAGCCTGTTCCCTTGTTAATATTACACATGTCAATGTCTGCTGTTGGTAGGCCTCCTTTGTGGTTTGCATGAAAAAGCATCCCTCAATTTTGAATATGAAAAGGAAATAATTTAATGACAGAAGAGGTGGGAAAAAACCTGAAAATCAGTAACATTCACTAGACCACAAAGCAACCACTATGATAAAAATGTGCAACATTTTAGATTCCTTAACCATATTAAGCACACCTGGTTCTGTTCCAGGTAAGGACAAAGAAAATATGTCATCCTTCCCTTTCAGTGTGAAGTTCATTAAGTTAAAAGAAATAGTAACATTTTTATTTCTGAGAACTGTATTGTTATAACTAACAAATTGCTATATTTAGGAAGAGAAGAAAATATACAGTAGTAACAAAACAAGGCCCAGTTACCCGAGGAGATGAAGAAAACAAGGATTTTAAACTATATAAAAATGGTAGGTCATGGACTCTTATTTTATTTCTTTTGAATACATTGCCAAAAAAATATCTGTCTACTCCAGCACAATGCAAGTTAGCTAACACACCAGGGCACAGAACTCACAAAGACTCAATGAAGCTATGTGCAAGTGCATTAAAATGCATTTTTAATCACACTTGTTCAGCTATGTACTCTAAACCACAAACACGTGAATAAAAATCACAAACCATTTTATTATCAAAAGGCTGTCTGACATCGCAAACATCTGGTATTCTGATAGCTGAAGGCACTGGGGAATCAAAATGCATAATGAAGATCCCATCTATGAAACATTAAAACGTTAAGGTGGGAACAAATTGTTAATGCTGCTTTTCTTTGTAAAAGTCTAAGATGCTAGCTGATGTGACATGGCACTATTTTCAATTACCTTGTGCAACAGCTCCTTTAAAGTAAATGTGGTGAGTAATACTAAAAACTTTTTGTGATACAACACACCTTTTTTTAAATACGGTCTTTAAAAAATACAGATTTCTGCTTCCTCAGCCAGCTCACTTTTCTTTGCTAATTTAGGCTTTGATCCTGAAAGCTGCTCTACCCAGGGAGATTTCTAGCCCCATCCAGAACTCCATCATCAATGGGGCTCTTTGCTGGTGTAGGGAGTCCAACCCACACAGTGCAGCTTGCAGAACTGGGACATTACCTTACAGGCAACGTTAGACGTGTGGAATGAATTAACAAATAAAGAATCACACAGTAAACTCAGTGACAAAAACTAATAATTGTTATATTCTAGAAATTAATTCACTAAGATTTATATGTAACAACTCTACTATATAACATACTGAACACATAGTGACAAACTGACTTCTTTGATGTCAGTAATTTTTAACGTATTTGGAACTCATCTGATCACAGTACCTATGCTAGGAGAAAGGAAAATAAGTCATTCCTCCTTTTCAATATAAAGTATATTAAGTTAAATGAAAGTAACATTTTTATTACGGATGATTGTTTTATTGCTCAGGATGAAAACTTTGACAAGACCACAAATGAGAATTTTGAGACCTTTGGTGGTTCATTGAAATGTATCATTTCAGTTACACGGACTGCATATGAAAACATACTTAGAAAGTAAAACTGCAAGAGACATAATAAGCCTTAGTTCAAAAAATAATACAAGTATCACTAATGCATTAATTATCTACCCTCCTCTGCACTTGACAATCCCCAGAATAATTGACACTGTCACATTCTTCAGAGGTTGCTCTGTCAAATAAATCAATATCTTTCTGTTGGCGTTGTTACGAGGAACAAGATTGTAGTCAATGCAGGGCTTAAATGTAAAGGTGGAAAAAAGTATCTTCAAAATTAAAATCAACAAAAATATCTTGTAAAACACTACCATTTTCCTATTAATTACATTAAATACAGGAATGAGGAAATAACACTTTTTAAATCATCTGTATTTAAAAAAAAATTGTAAATTCCAAAGACCATTTTATTAACTGAGAGTTGATTTGACATCACGGGGGGGGGGGGGGGAATTGGATATAAAAATGTTAAAGAAATTCCCCATGATACCCCACGAAGGTATCAAAATATGTCCAGAAAAACAAGTGAATAAATTGATGGTATATGCTGAGAAGTCAAATCCCTAAATCTTAACAAACAATCAAAAAGAAGATGAAATATACATGGGTTTCAAGTTCAGAAGATTCATACATTCTTTATGAACTTGACTTCAATTTCAGCTCTCTCCAGAAAAAGAAGACCCACCAAGAAAAATCCTTTAAAAGTACAGTAGCTTTGACAAATAAAATTGCAAAGCAAGTTTTCTTAATGTTTTCTTCTCTCTTTCATTTATCTGATGTACACAAAGTCTCTCATTCGTAATGAAAAATAACTAAAATTCCCTTCACTGTGGGAAACTTAAGGAAACTGAAATGGATCTTCTACCCCAAACATCTCTACATAGAAGATAACACACTACATAAACTACAACCCCAACTAACACACTTGCACTGTATCCAGATTAAATCACAAGTACAAAAACAGCATTAAAAAAAATCTTTCCCAGCAGCTGGACAGCAAAGCAAAACTGCTACTATCTGTGGTGGGGGGGTGGGGGGGCGGGAGACTACTGGGTGAATAGAAAAACAATGTACAGTACAAAGAAAATACAGTTTTCCCAAAAATAAACAATTAAACTAATGATGATTAAAGAAGGAAATAATCTGGCCACAGAATTAGGGCTTCACAGAAGAAGGCTAGGGAATGTGTGAGTATCACCAGAAGAGATAAAAAGTTCACAAACATCTAAATCTGAACAGTCTCACAACCCCAGAACAAGGCCCCTAGGAGTGAAGAGGAGAAACATTCCCTGGTTGTTGCTGTGTTGCAGAATCCATGCCTGGGTGTTCGCTAAAGCAGGTACCATCAGACAGGGCTCATCAACGCCTCATCTCTCTGTTTCCCTCTATTGTACACCGAGGCCAAGGAGATACCTGCCCACCCTCTCCACAACCGTCCCGCAGACCAGAAGCGTGACTCTCCCCCCCCCCCCTTCCCAGCCCTCAGCCAACACCACATTCCCCATCCACCATCAAAGTACAACCAAGGGGGGTGGGACAACCAGCCAGCAGCGAGACACGCGTTACAGCCTCACCCTCCGGCTACATCTCAATCAATGGGGCAGCGCAGCTCGGGGACCGGGGGGCCGGAGTGCACGGAACAATCATAGTCACCTGGGCTGTGCAGGGCTGTGGTGTTGCTGTTGTTGCTCTTGCTGGTGGATGTTGTTGTTGTGGGTGATGATGAGGAAGGGGGTGAGGATGGGGGTGGTGAGGAGCAGCAGCAGGAGGAGGAGGAGGAGGAGAGGAGCGGTTGTTGTTGATGGGTAACAGTCGCCAGGACTACGGTGACTATGGCGCTTGATTCACAAGGCAACGGTTGCTATAACTCACAAAAGGGAGAGAGCGAGCGAGAGAGGAGGAGGCGGCGGCCCAGCCTGAGAGGCCCGGAAGAGGCGGGGCCACTGCATGACTGACACCTCCCGTCCCGGCGCCGGTGGGAGGGGATTCGGCTCCCTCACAGGGAGGAGGGGAGCGCACCTGTCTCTCACTGAACGCGGGGTGGGATCAGGCTGAGCGCTCCTCCCCTTGGGGCGCGCGCACAGGCGGGTGTTGGTGAGCACAATGCGCTGCCCGCGAGAGGGCTGTTAGCGGGGACAGTTACTCCGCTCAACAGGCGCAACTACCGAGCGCCGCTTCCCGCCGTGCGTGACTGGGGGCGTGGTTACACCTGGCTCCCGCGTGCACGAGCAACGCGGCGGACCAACTCTGCCGTCATTTCCGGCTGTGGGAGAGACGACGAGGAGGAAAGTCCCGGATGTGGGCCGGCGAGAGACTCGCTCAGGGCCCCCTAACCACCCGTGTCCCGAGGAAGCAGTTGTAGAGCGGGGGAAGGAGGAAGTCCCGCCTCGCGCCCGATTCCCCTAGCGCCATGAAAACGGCCTGGAGGCGCCATCTTAAAGGGAGGCCAGGGGACGGCAGTTTCTCCGCAGTCAGCGTCTTGTAACCGCCGCCGCGCGCACAGCCTGTGACTAGCCAATCTCTGGGTGCACGGCCCTCCACTCGCCTTACCCCCGCACACACCGACCCTGCTACCTGCCGGCACCCCCGACCACACACAGCCCTTGTATCCACTGTGCAGCCCGCCTACACGCGCCTCTCATCCCCACGCGGACTCTGGAATCCACCCGTAGCCATCCCACAGCCTTCACCCCGCCCTGCAACTTGCCAACACCCTTGTCACCCTACACTGACTCTTCAGCTCACCAACTGTGGTACCCATCCCAACTCTCTCCTCGCCTATCTCTAGCAACCCACATACACCAACCTGCAATCCACATATACGTTGCCAGCCCTGCCCTACAACTCACCTGCACACCCACATCCCCCACCTCTGCACCTGCCCTGCAATGAACATACACATCCCTTATCCCACTCCCACCTGCATTCCCAATATACACATCCCTGACCCTACACCATCCTGCAACCCTGCTACTGCCCCCCCAGACACCTCACCCCTATACCAGCACTTTAATTTACCTACACCCCAGGCCTGCCCATCCTGCAACCCACATACCCCACCCTATCCTTGTCCTGCACTCCACCTACCCCAACACGCTCATTCTGTGGCCCATCTACATCTATGCAGCCCCTATCTATACCACACATTAAAGCCATCTGTTCAACACCTATATCCTCTACCTCCCACACTCCTTGCAACTCACCTACAGCCCCTCTATACACACCCCTTGTAACTCACTGACAGCCCAAATGCATCCTAGTCACACACACACACATATCCTATAACCCACCTACATCCCTTATTCTTCCTGTAATCTACCTACAACCCTATACACACAACTTCTATGTGCCCTGTAACCCAGGTACTCTCTACACACATTCCCAACCATGCACCCTGTAAGCCACCTACTGAGAACCCATGTACACTATACCTTACCTACTAGTCCCTCTAACATTTCTGCTACATACAATCTGTAAACCAGGTACACCCTAGAAACTTCCACTAAACCCCTCCCCCCCACACACATCCTGAATCCTTATGCATAGCCTGTAACCAGCCTATACCCTCACAAGCATTTTTTACCAATAGGCACAGTCTGTAATCCATCTACTCCCTCCCCACACACAGCCTCTATCCTTACAACATATTACAGAAGTCCCTGCAGAAGACTTTTACCATCTTGCATCTCCACAAACCACATTTCCAAACGAACTTTAATCCACTTTACTCAGTTTGTACTCTCTGTATCTCCCTAACTACATTGCACAAGGAACAAAATTTTTCACAGCCCTGGGCGATGTAGCTAGGTTGATTTAATTTTTAAGGTCTAATACCTACAATAACTGGCTGGTGGAGACTTTTTCAGTTAAGAAATAATATTTAGGAATTAGTTGAACTGTCACTGTGATCAAATTGAAGATCTGGATTATTTGCTAAAATAGAGCCTTATCCTGAGATGCTGAGCAAACGCTGATCCTATTGTCTTCAGGGGCTCCGCAAGGGTACCGCATTCAGGTTGGCGGTACAGCAAAAGCTTATCTTCAGTTCAATAAAGCTTACAGGTCAGATGGTGGCCCGCAATACAGCCTCTCTATACCACTCCAGGCTGCCAAGGATTTGTCCATCATACTGGAATCCCCGGGTCATGTAGTTGCAATCCAACTATTCCTCTCTGATAGAAAGACCCCTCGAGGTTGTTACCTGTTGGTATAATTTAGAGCCTGTGGGAGTAAAGTGACCCTCCTGATATTATGACTCTTGGGCGGAGGAGAACAGTCGCTATTCACCTGCTGTTTCCCACTGCAAGCAAATAGGCAGAGAAGGATGGGAATATCAGGAACCCTGGTTCTGCCCCCTGCTAGTTGGCTGAGTGGCACAGGGGAGAGTAAGCAAAGGTCTGCACTGTAGCTGGAGTATAGTTTCCAGTTTGGGTAGATGTACACACACTAGCTTTGATCAAGCTAGCACACAAAAAATAGCAGTGTAGCTGTGATGGTGCAGGAGTTTGACTCAGGCTAACCACCTGAGTACAATCCCATCCAAGATTCTAGGTACATATTTGGGCAGCTGGCCTGAGTTGTTACCAGTGCTGCTCTGGCTTTGCTGCTATATTAAGCACACTAGTTCAATCAAAGCTAGCATGTATACATCTACCCAAGCTGGAAATTACACCTCTATGTTCAGCATAGCCGTACCTTGAGCTTAAATAGAAGGAATAGAATAATTTACTCCTTCCCCAGAGTAATGTGGGAGCAGGGGAGAAATTTTTTCTCTTAACTGCAACACCTCAGCAGCTGATATGTGCCTCCCGTTACCCAGATTAGATTATATAAATACAAGCTGAATGTGAGCAATCACCATGCTACCAGAAAACCAGGAAACTTTTTGGTAAATGTCATTTGTGGATGCTCCCTCCCAGTAATCTGTCTGGAAAGTATCACAGCTTCTCTTTGGATAAAGTTTTTATAGTTAAAGAAAACAAACTTCTAATAGAAATAAGGTTTTTTAAATACAATAATCTATCCACCCTGACCAATAGACGTAGCTGTTCTTAATTTAAACTTAATATGTAAACATACGTTTTTTAGCCAAATTACGCCCTTAATTACACACATAAAACTCTCCATTGAAATCAAATGGGCATAATTTATCTCTACCCTTCGGTCTTTCGGCAGGCTCTGCATTTGCAACCAAAATCTACGTTTGTGGCTTGCATTTTATATTGTATGTTTAACAGAATATGGGGATGCTGAGGCAATATACTACATTTTGTTTCTTCAGCACCTCAGCATAACTCTGCTGAAGCACAGGCCAGAGTTTGATATTTTCAGAAAGCATTAGCGTTAAACCGCAGGGCTATTGAATGTAAAACCCTGACAAGTAATTGTTAATGGTTCCCAATCAACTTCAAAGAAAGAACCATATAGTTTAGTAAATAAACATTCAAAGCACACAGAATACAAATAGTATAAAAATTGTAAATAATATTTAGAATACTATGAGTAGCTTTTAAACAAAAGCTAGTAGACAAATCTACATGTGTTCCAGATACAGCCTCTACCCATCCTTTGTTGCTGTTACATATTTAAAATTTAAATGCAAGGTTTCAACATAACATTTACACTCCTATACTTTAGCACACACATATAAATACATTCCCCTCTGGTCTTCTTTCAGAGATGATTTCTCAGTCTTTATAGTGTGATCATTATATGTAATGTCTAGCACCGGAACTCTTCAGAACTTGAAAAGAATGGTAGAATCTCTGTCCTTTTCCAGATAGTACAGAACTCTTTCAAACAGTCTAGCAATATTTCAGTCCGTGGGTTAATAGTTCACCAATTCTCCGATTCTGGTGAAACAAAGTTGTAGCCTATATCCAAAGTAGTACAGGTGCTGGGATCAGTATAAGATCCACTCCCTGAATTTCTATAAGGCTTTCTATCAGTAGAACACTTTGTTCTCCCCATAAACCCAGCTAAGTTAGGTAAGACTGTACAACCCTCACCTCACTCCACACTGCCCTGGTTCTCTCGCTGAGACAGAATCCCAGTTTAAAGCAGTTAGCTAATAGCTAAAAGTAAGTTCCATAGGATCTGTAACATCTATGGGTACAAAATGCTTCCTTGCCACTCTCCCTCTAGGTCTACTAGAAGGTGTTGTTTCTGCCTCAAATCAAATCAATAAGAACAGATTTAAAATTTTATTAAAGCTAATGTTAAAAAAATGTATAATACACAGATTTAAGAAAAGAGTGTCTGTACATCTGGGTATAATGCTTAGATTATCCACAAATACAAAGTTTGTTTTAAAAGTCAGAAGATACATATAGTGGATGATCAGCAATAACCCAAATTTTGGTGAATAAATTTAGTAATAGAGTTAGATATTAGCATCCAAATATCCACTCTCCCTCTAGGTCTGTAATACACACCATACTATACCAAACATTATCCTGCTTCCCTCGTAACTAAAGCTGGAATAGCACTCACCTGTATCCAAAGTGGTACACGTAGACAAGGCCTTGTCTACACTACAAAGTTTTGTCAACAAAAGTGATGTAGAAACTCAAAAATCGACATAATAAAAATTGGAATGTCATGTTCACATTCACTCCCTCTGTTGGCAGAGCGTGTCCACAGTTGGGGCACTGTCATCAACAGTGTGAGCAATGCATTGTGGGTACCTATCCCGTGCATCTTGGGACCAGGCTCAATGTCCCATGATGCATTGCTTTGTATCCCAGCACTCCATGGGCTTCAGGCTTTCTTTCGCAGCATTTTTCAATGGCCCTTTTTTGCTGTGCACCCCAGCAGCTTTGTGAGATGGGATGGAGCCCGCACTCCTCTCCTATGCTCTGTTAACTGTCAAGAAGACATTGTGGATGGCAGTTAATTGCAAAGTTCCTAACTGAGGAAGACTCCCAGTCACCTGACATGGAATATAGGACATAGGAGCAACTTTAGATTGCTTTTGGCATTCACAGAATAGCTGCATAGGGTAGACCATCGCTTTGGGCTTGTGAAACAAGCACTGAATGGTGGGATCATATCATCATGCAAGGGTGGGATGACCAGCAGTGGCTACAGAACTTTTGGATGCAGAAAGCCACCTTCCTGGAACTGCACATGGAGCTCTCCCCAGACCTGCGGCACAAGAACACCAGAATGAGAGCTGCCCTCTCGGTAGAGAAGCATGTGGCAGTTGCTGTGTGGAAGCTGGCAACTGCTACCAGACTGCTACCGGTCGGTCACGAATCAATTTGGAGTGGGGAAGTCAACCATTGGGGCTGCATTAATGCAAGTGTGCAGCGCAATAAATCACATCCTGCTACGAAGGACCGTAACTCCGGGAAATGTGCATGAAATAGTGGATGGCTTTGTAGAAATGGGTTTCCCTAACTGTGGAGGGGCGCTAGATGGCACATATATTCCAATTTTGGCACCAGACCACCTTGCAACTGAGTACATCAATAGGAAGGGGTACTTCTCCATGGTGTTGCAGGTATATGTGGATCCTGGGAGACCCGGCATACCCCTTAGAGGCTCATGAAACCTTACTTGGGAACCTGGAAAGCTGTAAGAAGCAGTTCAACAACAGGCTGAGTAGATGCTGGATGACAGTGGAATGTGCCTTTGGCAGATTAAAGGTGTACTGGCGATGCCTTTATGGCAGGCTAGACCTTAATGAGGATAATATTCCTTTGGTCATAGCCGTATGTTGTACATTGCATAATCTTCGTGAAGCTAAGGGTGAAAGGTTTGCTCGGGTGGAGTGTTCAGGCAGACCGCTTGGCTGCTGATTTTGAGCAGCCAGATACCAATGCTATCAGAGGAGTCCAGAGCGGGGCAATTCGAATCAGGGAGGTTTTGAGGCAACACTGAAAATGAGAACCAGTAATGTACATCTCTGTGATTGATGCTACAATATTACATGTAGTTTTCCTAGGAAGTAATGGTGACATTGGGGCATTCCAGCAAGCACATGAATAAACTGCCTGTTTATGTATTGATAGTGCCTGCTATCTCAATTTGTAGAAAACAAATAAAGATGAGTTACCATTTAAAAACTTTGCATTTATTGCACAAGAAACAACTCACACAAACACACAAAGATGCTTGGTGTGAAAGGAGGTACCAGGGAAGGGTAGACTTTCAGACCTGTGTGTAGGTCCAGCTATCATTATGAAAGTTGCTGAAGGGGTGGACTGACGGGGAAAACCAGAAGTTCCAAAAAGTGGAAAGCACTGTGCGGGTGGAGTTTGGGGGGAGCATGGAAAAGAGTTCTGAATGTGCTGCAGGAGGGGGCGGGCCCGGATCTGCTCAGTCTGCAGCATTATTAAGGATTCAGCGTCTGTGTTTTCTCTTCCATTACTTTAATCATCCGCTTAGTAGCATCCTTAACAAACTCCTGATTTTCTTTTCTGTCCTGCCTTTTGGCTTCTTACCACTTCTTGTGTTCCCTTTTCTCTGCATTGGAGGAGTGCAGTACCTCCCAGAACATGTCTTTTTCTTTGCTCCATCTTGCCTGCTTTCTTATCTGGGAGAGATGCTCGGCTGGTGTGTGGGGGGGTGTTCCTGAAAGCCACATCTGCCAAAGCACAAGGAACAATGCATGGAAGCATGATTGTTAAATTCACGCACAGCATTGAAACAGTTCAGTAAAATACACCTTTTGCAACATAACAATCACTTTCTCACTGACCCTTGGCAAGCACACATCTCTGTGAATACCCAAAACATGGTGAGTGTTAGGGTATGTCTACACTACGGGATTAATCCAAATTTATATAATTCGGATTTGAAAAACAGGTTGTATAAAGTCGAAATGTATGCGGCCACACTAAGCACATTAATTCGGTGGTGTGCGTCCAAGTACCGGGGCTAGCGTCGATTTCTGCACCGTTGCACTGTGGGTAGCTATCCCATAGTTCCCGCAGTCTCCCGCGCCCATTGGGATTGTGGGTTAAGATCCCAGTGCCTGATGGGACAAAAAACATTGTCGCAGGTGGTTCTGGGTACAGCCTCACCTCCTCCCTCCCTCCTCCCTCCCTGCATGAAAGCAACGGACGGCAGACAACCATTTTTGCGCCTTTTTTCCTGGGTGAGTGAACACTGCAGACTCCATACCACGGCAAGCATGGAGCCCACTGAGCTCAAGACAGCAGTCATGAACATTGTAAACACCTCGCGCGTTCTTGTGGAGTTTATGCTCAGCCAGGACCAGAAAAATGAGGCGAGGAGGCAGCGGCGGCGGCAACGCAGCGACAAGCATGATGAGGACATTGACATGGACATGGACACGGACACGGATACAGAATTCTGTGAAACCACGGGCCCCGGTGCTTTGGAGATCATGTTGTTAATGGGGCAGATTCTATCCATGGAACGCCGATTCTGGGCAAGGGAAACAAGCACAGACTGGTGGGACCGCATAGTGTTGCAGGTCTGGGACGATTCCCAGTGGCTGCGGAACTTTTGCATGCGTAAGGGCACTTTCATGGAACTTTGTGACTTGCTGTCCCCTGCCCTGAAACGCCAGAATACCAAGATGAGAGCAGCCCTCACAGTTGAGAAGCGCGTGGTGATAGCCCTGTGGAAGCTTGCAACGCCAGACAGCTACCGGTCAGTCGGGAATCAATTTGGAGTGGGCAAATCTACGGTGGGGGCTGCTGTGATGCAAGTAGCCAAAGCAATCACTCAGGTGCTGCTACGAAAGTTAGTGACTCTGGGAAATGTGCAGGCTATAGTGGATGGTTTTGCTGCAATGGGATTCCCTAACTGTGGTGGGGCGATAGACAGAACCCACATCCCTATCTTGGCACCGGAGCACCAAGCCACCGAGTACATAAACCGCAAGGGGTACTTTTCAATGGTGCTGCAAGCACTTGTGGATCACAAGGGACGTTTCACTAACATCAACGCGGGCTGGGCGGGAAGGGTTCATGACGCTCGCGTTTTCAGGAACACTACTCTGTTTAAAGGGCTGCAGCAAGGGACTTACTTTCCGGACCAGAAAATAACCGTTGGGGATGTTGAAATGCCAATAGTTATTCTTGGGGACCCCGCCTACCCCTTAATGCCATGGCTCATGAAGCCGTACACAGGCAGCCTGGACAGGTGTCAGGAGCTGTTTAACTACAGGCTAAGCAAGTGCAGAATGGTGGTAGAATGTGCATTTGGCCGTTTAAAAGGTCGCTGGCGATCATTATTGACTCGCTCTGACCTCAGCCAAAGAAATCTCCCCATTGTTATTTCTGCTTGCTGTGTGCTCCACAATCTCTGTGAAAGTAAGGGGGAGACCTTTATGGCGGGGTGGGAGGCTGAGGCAAATCGCCTGGCTGCTGATTACGCGCAGCCAGATACCAGGGCGATTAGAAGAGCACACCAGGAAGCGCTGTGCATCAGAGAAGCTTTAAAAACCAGTTTCATGACTGGCCAGGCTACAGTGTGAAATATCTGTTTGTTTCTCCTTCATGAAAAGCCACCCCCTTTATTGACTCATTTTCTGTAAGGAACCCACCCTCCCCTTCCCCCAGCTTTCTTTCAAACCAAATAAAGTCACTATCATTTAAAAATCATTTATTCTTTATTAATAGATTAGAAAAAGAGGGAGGGAACCCGGGTGGTATTTGGGAGGAGGATTGCTGGGAAGGAAAAAGCCACAAAGAAAAGGTTAAAAAAATGACAGCCTTTTGCTTGGGCTGTCTACTGGGGTGGAATGGGAAGGTGTACGGAGCCTCCCCCCCCCATGTTCTTACACGTCTGGGTGAGGAGGATACGGAACTGGGGAGGGGGGAGGGTGGAACAGGGGCTGAAGCGGCAGTCTGTTTTCCAGCAGCCGTTCCTGAAGCTCCACCAGACGCCGGAGCATGTCTGTTTGCTCACGCAGCAGCCCCTGCGTTGCATCCTGCCTCCTCTGGTCTTCCTGCCGCCACCTCTCATCTCGAGCGTCTCTCCTGTCCTCACGTTGGTCCCTCCTGTCCTCACGTTGGTCCCTCATGTCCTCACGTTGGTCCCTCCTGTCCTCACGTTCACTGGCTTCTTTCCTATACTTTGAAACTGTTTCCTTCCACTCATTCAGATGAGCTCTGTCACTGCGGCTGGATTCCATAATTTCAGAAAACATCTTGTCTCGCGTTCTCTTCTTACGACGCCTTATCTGTGATAACCTTCGGGATGGAGGAGGGAGGTTTGAGGAATTTGCAGCTGCTGTAGGGAGGGGAAAAAAGAGAGAATTGTTTAAAAAGCTACATTTTGCAGAACAATGCTTATACTCTTTCACGGTGACCAACACTATTCACATTACATAGCACATGTGATTTCTGTGCAAGGTCGCATTTTGCCTCTTAATGCTGAGTTCCTGTGGCTTTGCTGCTAGAGATCACAGGTCTGGGCAACAGAATTCGGCTTTGCATGCGGCCATGGTAAGCCATTGTCTTACAGCTTCTGCGCCCTCCTTTCCCACATACCAAGCATAGCCTGTAGAGTGCTGCGGTTTTTCTGTTAACATTCAGCAGCAGCAGCAGAAAACAAACTAACCACCCCCCCTCTCGCCATGAATTCTCTGGGATGATCGCTGTACCCCTCCCCCCCACCACGTGGCTGGTAACAGGGAAGATCCCTGCTAGCCAAACGCGAAAAACTCAGGGCCAATTTCCCATCTGCGCTTGGCTAACTGCAGGGAAGGATTTATTTTCCGCCACAGGCAAACAGCCCAGTAGGAACGGCCACCTCCGTCCCCTTAATTAAGTTCCCGTATTTCAACCAGGTTACCAGGAGTGATATCACTCTCCTGAGGATTACACAACAAGATAAAGAACGGATGTTGCTTGAATGCCAGCAAACACCGGGACCATACGCTGCCAGGCTTTGTCAGGCAATGATACCAGATTACTTGCTGCAAGCATGTCAAGTGTCCTACCATGGAGGAGGGAATAAGGATGCACTGCCCAGAAATCTTCTGGCAAGGCTTTCAGAGTACCTCCAGGAGAGCTTCATGGAGATGTCCCTGGAGGATTTCCGCTCCATCCCCAGACGTTAACAGACTTTTCCAGTAGCTGAACTGACCGCGAATGCATCCCAAGTCCTCAGGGCAAAGTAATCATTAAAAACCGTTTGCTTTTACAACAAGTTTTATATTTTAAAAGGTAAACTCACCTGAGGTCCCTTCCATGGGGTCAGAGTCTTGGGTACTGGCTTGGGAGGCTTGGGAGGGTACTTCAGTCAGGGTGAGAAAAAGATCCTGGCTGTTGGGGAGAACGGAGTGCTGTGTGCTCTCTGCAAGCTCATCCTCATCCTCATCCTCCTCCTCTCCCCCATCAGCAGAATCCTCAGGCGTCGCTGATGAGACTATCCCCGACCCAGAATCCACGATCACAGGTGGGGTAGTGGTGGCAGCCCCCCCTAGAATTGCATGCAGCTCGGCGTAGAAGTGGCATGTCCGTGGCTCTGACCCGGAGCGACCGTTTGCCTCCTTTGTTTTTTGATACGCTTGTCTGAGCTCCTTGACTTTCACGCGGCACTGCTCAGAGTCCCTATTGTGGCCTCTCTCCATCATGCCCTTGGAGATTTTTTCAAAAGTTTTTGCATTTCGTCTTTTAGAACGAAGTTCTGCAAGCACTGAATCCTCTCCCCATACAGCGATCAGATCCAGTACCTCTCTCACGGTCCATGCTGGTGCTCTTTTTCGATTATCAGCCTGCATGGTTACCTGTGCTGATGAGCAATCTGTGGTCACCTGTGCTCTCCACGCTGGGCAAACAGGAAATGAAATTCAAATGTTCGCGGGGCTTTTCCTGTCTACCTGGCCAGTGCATCCGAGTTTAGATTGCTGTCCAGAGCGGTCACAATGATGCACTGTGGGATAGCCCCCGGAGGCCAATACCATCGAATTGCGGCCACACTATCCCTAATTCGAAATGTTAAAATCGATTTTGGCGCTACTCCGCTCGTCGGGGTGGAGTACAGAAATCGATTTAAAGGGCCCTTTACATCGAAATAAATAGCGTCGTTGTGTGGACGGTTACAGGGTAAATTCGAATTAAAGCTGATAAATCCGAATTAAAGTCGTAGTGTAGACCAGGCCTTAGTGGTGGGGGGACGCTCCACATGGGGAAAAGGGCACTCACTCTGCAAAGGTTGTGGTGCAGCGAACTAGGGGGAAAAAATCTAAAATTCTCCCGCACTGTTCCACAGGTGGGGGTCATTCTAGCAGGGTAAGCAGGGAAATGAGGGTACATCTACCACATGCTTTTGGCTTCTGCCCTGCTTCCTGTTCTGCTCGCCTCTGTGCCGCTATGGTCCCTGCACAAGTGATTGCCAAATGGCATGGGAAAGTTTCCTACAATGGGGGAAGGAACAGAGCTGCTCTGCCAAGAAGCCGTAGGCAGAGGATTACAAAATATCTCCAGGAAAGTTTCCTGGAGATCTCTCTAGAGGATTTCCATGAGATCTCAATGTGCATCAACACCCTGGTGCACTGCACTGATTAGCTACACAGGGAAATGTCCAGCTCACAGAAACACATCCAGCCTTCTACATTTTCATACCCTGAACCCACCTCCACATTACACAAACCACAGCCACTTAACAAGCGTCTCCTCTCCTTCTTGCTCGCCAGAGAGGAACTGCTGAAACTGGCTAGACACCTCTGGAGTAGTGAATAGTTCCTGTCTGCCTGCCCCACCGGGCGACCCCGCCGGGAGCGTCACATTGTCGTGTAACTCCACCTCTTCATCAATGACTTCGTCCTCCAGGTTAGGTCCTCTTTCCATCGCATCCATGCCCGCCGAAGTATCCATGGGGCTCTTGGCGGTGGAGTCGCCACTGATGATAGCGTCCAGCTCCTTATAGAACTGTCAGGAGTTTAACTCCCTTGCTTTATGGTACACCTGCCTCAGCTCCTTTATCTTTGCACTGCAGCATGTCTCAATCATAGCCCTTTTTGCACAAGCCTCGACAAATGTGCGCGTAGGTATTCCAGTTCCTACGGCTCAAGCACAGCTGGGACTGCACAGCCTGCTCTCCCCATATACTGAGCAGATCCAGCAGCTCAGCAGTGGTCTAAGTGGGAGAGCATTTGCTGCAATAACCTACCATGGTCACCTGGGAAGATGTGGTGAGACCTCTCTACATCGAGCAAAAAGAAAATGGAATTTAAAAAATTCCCAGGGCTTCTAAGGGGAAGGAGCAGATGGTTGTTTACCTGGCTGCAGGGCATTGGAGTTCAAACTGCTGACCAGAGCAGTCATGATGGGCATTACTGGGACACCTCCTAGAGGCCAATTAAAGCGATAAAATCAAGCGTGGTGTCTACACTGGCACTTTGTCGACAAAAATTTAGAGGGGAAAAAAACATGTCTCTCATCGAGGTGGTTGTATTTTGTTGCCAAAATGGCATTTTAGCTGCCAAAAGTCGCATCGCAGTTTGTAGGCATTCACTGCTTTGTTGACAAAAAGCTGCTTTTTGTCAACAAAACTTTGTAATGTAGACAATGCCCAAGTCTTCACAGCAAACACAACTCTTAGACTTGTGTGGATCGTCCACAGGGCTATCCTTAACTCATATTTATAGCCTGCTGCCCACCCTCCAGGCCCCCCCCCATACTCTGATTGGTTCAGTTTTCAGAGGGTAACTGAGTGTGACCTGCCAGGTTCTTACCTACAGTGAAAATTTCTATGCAACTTCAGAAGCAGTTACTAAGCATGTCCAGTAATTGCCACATTCTATTTCCCAATGTTTCTGTACCCTTATAGCTGAACTGTCTTCCCCTGTATGTGTGTTGATACAGAATATTCCAACTAAAATCCATGTCTCCTCTCACTGCTTCTGTCCCTTTCTTTGAGGGCTACAGTATAAAGCATGTGGGTTACGTAGTCAGTTGGCCAAACATGTATAATGTTGTTAAAAAAAAATTCACAGTAGGAGTTGAGTATGTAATCAGGGGCAGAATTTGGCCCATAGAAAGAAAAACTATAAGAGATTTGTATCCTTTTATTTAGAATGTTACCTTTTTCTTTTCTTTATTGTAATAACTTTTCACTTTTAATGTTAACATTATGTCCTGATTTTGGTATACTCTTGTGAAATTTGGCACACTGATTTTCTTTCTGTATTTCATGTACAATTGTGTGGAGCCTAGAGAAAACATCTGTTCAAGCTTCTGGTCTATTATTTCATTCCTGCTCACAACTCATAAACTAAAAATCTGTCAAACTCAAACCTGTTTGTTATATACAAAAGGTTAAAATTTTTACTAAAATGTTTAATATTAATAATTTTCATGTAGCATCTAACACCTCAGTCCTCCAAAGCGATTTAGAAGTATGCAGAACCTCATGCGATGAGGCATCCCATTAATCTCAACTGGACTCTGCAAGGATCTAAGAGTCCTCACTTGTGGACCCTTTTGCAGGAGTGGCCTTTATCTGAGCATTTAGTTATGGCAAAATCATGTTTAGCCTGTTGGCTAAAGCACACAGTGTAAAATGTGAAGCTGCAAACATAGTTAGTAGTTGTAAATGCTAAACATTTGCATGTGTATTTTTTATGCCACTTCCAAAAATAGGCACTTAAAATCTGCATGCAATTTTTGCATAAACTTGCATGTCTGTATGTCATTTTTATTCTCTTGAATTGCATTAAAATAATTTGTGCGTCTAGAATTGTATGTTATAATTTGCATGGGCAAATATTTTTGCTCAACTATTTCCTAAAATTTAATTTGGCAGTTCTTTTTTTAAAAAAATCTAGCTACATAAAACAACATCATTTTTTTTACATAAGAACAGCCATACTGAGTCAGACCAAAGGTCCATCTAGCCCAGTATCCTGTCCTCCGACAGTGGCCAAGGCCAGGTGCCCCAGAGGGAATGAACAGAACAGGTAATCATCAAGTGATCCATCCCCTGTCACCCATTTCCAGCTTCTGGCAAACAGAGGCTAGGGATACCATCCCTGCCCATCCTGGCTAATAGCCATTGATGGACCTATCCTCCATGAACTTATCTAGTTCTTTTTTGAACCCTGTTATAGTCTTGGCCTTCACAATATCCTCTGACAAGGAGTTCCACAGGTTGACTGTGCATTGTGTGAAAAAATGCTTCCTTTTGTTTGTTTTAATCCTGTTGCCTATTAATTTCATTTGGTGACTCCTAGTTCTTGTGTTATGAGAAGGAGTAAATTACACTTCCTTTCTCTGCATTTACTTTCTCCGCAGCAGTCATAATTTTATAGATCTCTTTTATATCCCCCCTTAGTCATCTCTTTTCCAAGCTGAAAAGCCCCAGTCTTATTAAGCTCTCCTCATATGGCTGTCATTCCATACTCCTAATAATTTTTGTTGCCCTTTTCTGAACCTTTTTCAATTCTAATATATCTTTTTTGAGATGGGGCGATCACATCTGCACGCAGTATTCAAGATGTGGTTGTACCATGGATTTATATAGAGGCAATATGATATTTTCTGTCTTATTATCTCTACCTTTCTTAATGATTCCCAAGATTCTGTTAGCTTTTTTGACTGCCACTGCACATTGAGTGGATGTTTTCAGAGAACTATCCATAATTACTCCAAGAGCTCTTTCTTGAGTGGTAACAGCTAATTTAGACCCCATCATTTTATATGTATAGTTGGGATTATGTTTTCCAATGTGCATTACTTTGCATTTATCAACATTGAATTTCATCTTCCATTTTGTTGCCCAGTCACCCAGTTTTGAGAGATCCTTTTCTAGCTCATCTCAGTCTGCCTGGGACTTAATTATCTTGAGTAGTTTTGTATCACCTGCAAATTTTTCCACATCACTGTTTACCCCTTTTCACAGATCATTTATGAATATGTTGAATAGGACTGGTCCTAGTACAGACCCCTAGGGGACACCACTATTTACCTCTCTCCATTCTGAAAACTGACCGTTTATTCCTACCCTTTGTTTCCTGTCTTTTAACCAGTTACCAATCCATGAGAGCACCTTCCCTCTTATCCATGACAGCTTACTTTGCTTAAGAGCCTTTGGTGAGGGACCTTGTCAAAGGCTTTCTGAAAATCTAAGTACACTATGTCCTTTGGATCCCCCTTGTCCACATGCTTGTTGACTCCCTCAAAGAATTCTAGTAGATTGGTGAGGCATGATTTCCCTTTACAAAAACCATATTGATTCTTCCCCAACAATTTTGTTCCTTACTATAGTTTCAACCTGTTTGCCCACTACTGAAGTCAGGCTTACCGGCCAGTAATTGCCGGGATCACCTCTGAAGCCATTTTTAAAGTGGCGTCACATTTGCTATCCTCCAATCATTTGTTACAGAAGCTGATTTAAATGATAGGTTACCGACTACAGTTAGTAGTTCTGCAATTCCACATTGGAGTTCCTTCAGAACTCTTGGGTGAATACCATCTGGTCCTAGTGACTTATTACTGTTTGGTTTGTCAATTTGTTCTAAAACCTCCTCTAATGATACCTCAATCTGGGACAGTTCTTCAGATTTATCACCTAAAAAGAATGGTTCAGGTTTGGGAATCTCCTTCACATCCTCAGTTGTGAAGACCGATGCAAAGAATTCATTTAGTTTCTCCTCAATGGCTTTATCGTCCTTTAGTGGTCCTGTAGCATCTTGATCTTCCAGTGGCCGCACTGGTTGTTTAGCAGGGTTCCTGCTTCTGATGTACTTAAAATTTTTTTTTTGCTATTACTTGTTGAGTCTTTGGCTAGCTGTTCTTCAAATTCTTTTTTGGCCTTCCTAATTATATCTTTACACTTCATTTGCCAGAGATTATGCTCCTTTCTATTTTCCTCACTAGGATTTAACTTCCACTTTTTAAAGCATGCCTTTTTGCCTCTGACTACTTCTTTTACTGTGTTGTTTAGCCACAGTGGCACTTTTTTGGTTCTCTTACTATGTTTTTTTAATTTGGGGTATACATTTAATTTGAGCATCTATTATGTGTCTTTAAAAAGTTTCCATGCAGCTTGCAGGGATTTCACGTTTTGCACTGTACCTTTTCATTTCTGTTTAACTAATTTCCTCATTTTTGTGTAGACCCCCTTTCTGAAATTAAATGCTACAGTGTTGGGCTGCTGTGGTGTTTTCTCCACCACAAGGATGTTAAATTTAATTATATTATGGTCACAATTACCAAGCAGTCTAGCTATATTCACCTCTTGGACCAGATCCTGTGCTCCACTTAGGACTAAACCAGGAATTGCCTCTCCTCTTGCGGGTTCCAGGACTAGCTGCTCCAAGAAGCAGTCATTTAAGATGTCAAGAAACTTTATCTCTGCATCCTGTCCTGAGGTGATATATACCCAGTCAATATGGGGATAGTTGAAATCCCCCATTATTATTGAGTTTTTTATTTTAATAGCCTCTCTAATCTCTTTGAGCATTTCACAGTCACTATCACCATCCTGGTCAGGTGGTCTGTAATATATCCCTACTGCTACATTCTTATTATTAGAGCATGGAATTACTATCCATAGAGAGTGTATGGTACAGTTTGGTTCATTTAAGATTTTTACTTCATTTGATTCTACGCTTTCTTTCACATATAGGGTCACCCTCCCACCAGCACAACCTGTTCTGTCCTTCTGATATATTTTGTACCCTATTATTACTGTGTCCCATTGAGTATCTTCATTCCACCAAGTTTCTGTGATGCCTATTATATCAATATTCTCATTTAATACAGGGCATTCTAGTTCACCCATCTTATTATTTAGACTTCTAGCATTTGTATATAAGCACTTTAAAAACTTGTCACTTTTTAGCTGTCTGCCATTATATGATGTAATTGAATGGGTCTTTTTTTCATTTGACTGTTTCTCATCAGATCCTACCTGTATTTTATCATCTTCCATCCTTTCCTCCTTACTATGATATAGAGAATTTCCATTAATAGATCCTCCCCTAAGGGATGTCCCTGTCCGAACCATGTGCTCCTCTGCACCTGTCAGCTTCCCCCAGCCGTTAGTTTAAAAACTGTTCTACAACCTTTTTAATTTCATGTGCCAGCAATCTGGTTCCATTTTGGTTTAGTGGAGCCCATCCTCTCTGTATAGGCTCCCCCTTTCCCAAAAGTTTCCCCAGTTCCTAATAAATCTAAACCCCTTTTCCCTACACCATCATCTCATCCATGCATTGAGACCCTGCAGTTCTGCCTGTCTAACTGGCCCTGCGTGTGGAGCTGGAAGCATTTCAGAGAATGTTACCATGGAGGTCCTGGACTTCAATCTCTTACCTCGCTGCCTAAATTTGGCCTCCAGGACCTCTCTCCTATCCTTTCCTATGTCATTAGTACCTACATGTACCACGACAACCAGCTCCTCTCCAGCACTACACATAAATCTATCTAGATATCTTGAGAGATCCGCAACCTTCGTACCTGGCAGCCAAGTCACCATGCGGTTTTCCCAGTCTTTGCAAACCCAGCTATGTTTCTAATGATCGAATCATCCATTACTAATATCTGTCTCTTCCTAATAACTGGAGTTCCCTTCCCCAGAAAGGTATCTTCAATGCGAGAGGATACCACAACATCATCAGGAAGGAGGGTCCCAACTATGGATCATTTCCTTTGCTCCAGTTGGATGTTCTCCTTCCCTGAACCTTTCATCCTCCCAACAGTAAAGAGACCATCAGACCAGGAGTAGGACCTTTCTACTGTGTCCCAAAAAATCTCATCTATGTATCTCTCTGTCTCCCTTAGCTCCTCCAGTTCAGCCACTCTCGTCTCCAAAGCCCATGCCGGTCTCTGAGGGCCAAAAGATCTTTGCACCAAATGCACACATATGCCATCTGCCCATAGGGGAGATAGTCATACATGCTGCATCTGGTGCAATAACCTGGATAGCCCCAACTCTGTTGCTGGACTTCTGCCTGCATTATCTTTTTACTCCTGAAGCTCGTTCCTATGTCATTGTTTTGTTTTTATCAGGGGGTGGTTTGGGCTTTAAGTTTAAAGAATGGTAAGTGTATCTAGCCTCCTCCTCCCCCCCCCCATACCCTCTCTCTCTAAACTCCTTCACAAAACTCCCCTGTTAGCTGCTCCAGTTCACTAGCTCATCTGGTTGCTTAGGAGCAGGCTTTTTAAAGCCCTGGTCTTCCTGAGTAGCCCGGTCCCCTGATTAAAGGTTGATGGGTGCTAACGGGCTTAGGGATCAAAGCCTCGTTAACAAGCTCTCAGCCTTGCCTAGCAGGCTGCTAGGCTCAGCACATGGTCCCCCAAACAAACAGACCACACAGTATATTTCAGTCAAGCAGCAAGCACACCACAAACACAAACACACACACTACAGACAACAAACTTACCCCATGGGTCTTTTCAAAATGGAAAGCTTTAGAAAACATATATGACATGATTATTTTGAGGTGGATATATTGAAGAATTTTTTCTCCTAGAGAGGTGGAAGCACTTACCCAAAAATAATTGTACTTCACTAACATGAAAAAAAATATTATGAACTTTGGACTGCAAAGATATTAGGGGAAAAGTGTAATGAAGAAATTAAGAGAATTTTTAATGAAGAGTAAATGTGTAATGAAGAAGTGAAGAGAATTTTTAAAAGGTGATCACTAAAGTCTCTTTGAATTCAAAACATTGATTGGGCTCTGAAATTATGAAGTAATGCATTTAAAAATAAGGTAAAGACATTTGATTTGCGGTATAGGGATGCCCTATTTGCAGCTGCAGACATATGACACCATAATTATAGACTTCTTGTTAAAATGTGATATCATTCTTCATCTAGAAGAAATAACCTTTAAAGAAAGAACCCTAATTTGAACTAAAGATTGATGAAAGCTCAGTAGTGCTAATGAGAATAGTAAAGATTACATAAAAAATAGTAGTCCCTGACAGAAGATTTTTAGCAGGCTTAATTATTAAACATAATAATGTCTGCCTTCTGAATGAGAATTTTTAAAAATCTGCATTTAATGCTTCATAAAATCAAACCTAGAATTCAGTAAGAAAATTAAAACATTGTACAGAGAATAATAAAAAAACAATTCAGATAAAGGGATGGAGAAACCAATCGGTGAAACTCCCACTGAAGTCAACACAAGGGATCCTCCATTTGAAAGGTCTGTATTATATTTTTAGCTTGGATACATATTGCCTTATGGGTCAGCATCATGCTAATTCTCAGCATAGTATTAGAGGGCACTATGTTGCTGGAGTTGCTGACTTTCAAGAGACGTAAATCTAAGGTCCTGAAACTTTTGATCATTCAGATTCCCATCATTCTTTCTGTAAGAGCAGATGGTTAAAGCCAACACACTATCCAAATTCCAATTTGGGCAATTACATTCTGTATTACTAAAATTTCCCATGCAGTTCCTAGTCTTCATTTCCACACCTAATCCTGTTTCATAGTGTGGCTCTTCACTGTTAAATAGATGGCATGGTTTTAGCCAAATTGGCTGTGCTTCTATGGTGGATGAAGTGTTTCCTATAGAGTTGTGAATCTCAGAAAATGCTACTGAATTTGAAAGCACAGGAGCATATTTCTAAAGATATTTAGTGCAAGCAGCTCACCTAAAAGACTGTAGATATGGCCTTAACTTCCATCACTGTTGAACAACAAATATTATAACAGTTGTGTATTTGAGTATGTATTTTATAGAATGGTTCATATCTTAAGGCTTTGGATGGGTGCATTTTAAAATAAATATAAATTAAATATACACATCACAAATCAGAGGTTATCAGTTTTTAAGTACTCTGGCATGCTTTACCCCTTCCCCCCCCCATTTTTTTAGTAAAGTTTAGTGGAAACAGTAAGGGCTAGATTGTGCAAATTGCACACTGCCAACAGTAATAATAAATTTGCACTTATATAGTGTTTTCATCCATTAGAGCTCAAAGCACTTTATCAAGTAAGATAAGTGTAGATTACCTCATTTAAATAGATGGGAAAGCTGAGACAGAGAAGTGAAATTATTTTCCCAAGATCACACAGATGGTCAGGGGAAGAACAAGGAATTTGAACCCAGATCTCCTGACTCCCAGTCCAGAAGTAATTACATTCTCCTGTAACTGAATAATTACGTGTAAACGTGTTTATAAGGCACTCATTAAAAAATATGCATTTTGAGATTTTCAGAATTCCTCCCTGAGATCCACAGTGCTTAAGAGCATGCCCATTGCTGTACCTCTACACCCCTTCTGGGGATGCACCATACCAGTTTGCTTTGTGGCATGGTGCAGAAAAATAGAGTTGGTCTATGGCCCCACACTCTCCCTGCTCCTTTTAGGTGGATTACATCTTGAAATAACAGTCCCTGTGCTCTGCTGAGTACAGGGACTACAGTTGTGGAGAGCTCTTATCTGGGCAATACAAACACAGGTCTGGTCTATACTACCCGCCTGAATCGGCGGGTAGAAATCGACCTCTCGGGGATCGATTTATCGCGTCCCGTTGGGACGCGACAATCGATCCCCGAATCGGCGCTCTAACTCCACCAGCGGAGGTGGTAGTAAGCGCCGCCGACAAAAAGCGGCAGAAGTCGATTTTGCTGCCGTCCTCACAACGGGGTAAGTCGGCTGCAATACGTCGAATTCAGCTATGCTATTCACGTAGCTGAATTTGCGTATCTTAAATCGACTCCCCGCTGTAGTGTAGATGTACCCACAGAGAAAGGCACTTTGTGCCTTCTGCCGTGGACACCCAAGTAAGGGCCAGCCAGAATCTGGCCTTACATTTGCAAGAAAGACAGTCTGAAAATTAAAAAATGGAACACATTTAAATGGGCACCTTACAAGTGTGTGTGATATCTAATTCAACAAACTACAGAGCAGAATGGCCAAAGTATAATTTAGCAATATGGGACCAATAGTCCTATTTTCCTGGAAAGTACCATGTACTCTCTAATGACTGAAAGTTTAATGGAGCTACTAATGGGAGAAGTCTAGTGGTTGGAGTGGGAATCTTTTTTAAAAGGCTTTTTTGGGTTTGTGGTCAATGTTTAAAGTTTGTAAATATCACAAGAAAATGTGAGTAAATTAAATTACATAATGGTTACCTGATGAGAACTTCTTAGGTTTGGGACTGCCCTTTGATGAGGAGGGTCTTTTTAATGTTTAGCTTTTAAAAATCTATTATTAAAATGTATAATCACATAGTATGCTGGTTGGCAAGGACAGTTAAAAATAAAAACACGAAATAAACTGGTGATCAGTGTAATGATGTTTCATTTCAAGGCTACAGTATTGCAACCTGAGAACCTCAGCACAATTGGGAGTTAGTCTAGTTTACAAGGTGTTTGAGTGTGGAGCAAATTGCTAGTACTTTGCTTATTAAAGAACATTAACAGTATGTTTGTGTGTGCCTGCATTGTCTGCCACACAACACTGTTATCAGTTTTACACATTACACATTATCTGGCAGGTGGCAAAGCTGAAATGTTAATATATTGGCTGTGCTATAACAGGTGAAAATTAACTGAGATGATTAACATTTAATAATTTCCAGTTACAACATCCTTCCAGACATTTCTATGATTTCTATGTTAACTTATCTGAATCTTCCCCCTTTTGGGTTGACACTTTCCAGATGTGGTCTCTGCCTGAAGTGAATGTCCATGTAAACTTGAGCAAAAACTGATCAGCTGTTTAAGCATGAGGAGAGTAAAAAAACACTTTCCTCATAATAAAAAATTCCTGACACGTGTGTGTGTGTGTTCGTCCAATCAAATCAGCTGAAGTTTGAAAGTTGAAAATTGCCAAGCCAATAGCCTTCAGTGAAGACCAGGGCACAGATTTGTTCTGGACAAAATCAGATTTTTATATGACTAAGTATTAGCACTTAGCAATCATACATGGAGCATACACAGTACATTGTGTTCACTAAGATTGCTAACTGTGACTCTATGGAAATCCATCTTTGCAGTGAATTGGCTAGTCATCTAAATTGCTGCTAATTGGTAGGGAGAACTGGTGCAGAGAGAAGGGTTCTGGGAACTCGTACCATGTAGAGGGAAAGAATAAGGCCTTCTGTGGACCTTGTACGGTTGACAGGTGCATTGCTAAAATCTCTTCCAAACCTTATAAGTTCTACAGGAGCCCCTGGCTTAATTCCTGAATACTTCAGCAGTTCTGCAGCTGGGGAAGGCCACTGAGCTAGTGGAAATCATAAGTTCTGCCAGAGCAAAGGGCTCTGCTCCCGTGGAGCTTAGAAGGACTTTTGCTGCAATTGCTCCTCCTGACAACTGGGGGTCACACTGACACTGAGCACAGGAACTGAGACCAAGGACACTGTCTTCTCATGTGCTCTGAACGTTCCTCCTGCTGGTCTTCAGGAAGCAGAGAAAAGGAGCAAGTGGCCTGTCCTCAATGCAGAGGGGTGAGGAGAATGGCATGGGGTAGACTGGTATGAGGAGTTCAGGTAGGTGGACATGGTAGAGGGAGACTGGGACATATAGCCAGAGGGGGTGTTGTTGAGAGACGGGGATAAGGATAGGTTGGATGGGACGGGTTAGGTTTGGGAGGGATAGGGGCAAAAGGGTCTGTTACCACTAAATACACTCCCCTCCACAAACTAGAATAGAACCCATTATTCCTGAGTATCAACATTCCTCTCCTGTCAGCAGATAGCTGTGAAACCCACTGGCAAAGTGTGTGTTTCACCTCCCTCTAGTGATTGACCTACATGGAGGATTACAACCTCCTACTGCTACCAGTCACTCTGTTACATCAAATAGCAGAGATCAGTGCTGTGGATCTAAAGGTCACAACCCTGTTGATGAACCATATAGTAGTCAACATGATTCCACAGGATGAAATTCTGTTTTTCAGTTTGCTTTTATTTTAAAAACCCATGAAATCATACTAAAAAACTAAATTAAAATAATATTAAGATTGAAAAATCAAGTATTTAAACCTTGGAAGTATCAGAATGAAGGTTGTCTGTTCAACCTTAATTTGCTCCCCGTGTGTATATGCATTATGATATCATTTTTAATTACATCATCAAACTCTAGTTTTTCCACATTTTTGCCTCATTCAGTGCAACCGTAACTTTCTTTTATATAGTGTTTTGTAGTTAATTAAATATTAAAGTTGTAGTATTAAGCCCTTGGAAGTCAGGAGATGCCAAATTTTGGTTTACATGTATGACCTTGACATTAATATTGTAAATATCTAAAAATATTTTATTTTAGTGTTTGAAAAATAGTAAGTTCTCCTGTAATGAAAGACTATCATAATGCATGAGCCAATGGAGGCAGAGTTAAGGCTGAACATTCAACCTAAATTTTGGCATTTCTGAAACTGAGTGCATAACTGTAGAATGTTAATGTTTCATTAGCGTAGATTTTGTATGAAATTTTAGAAGGCGGCATTAGGTGTAATTCTGTTGTCATTTACTCTCATGCATCCTCACTGACTTAAATATACAGTAGTTGCACAGGTATGATTATAAGTATTAATTTCTCTATGTGGGGTGTATATGTAAAATTGAAGAATGAAGGAAATTGTTTTCAGACAAAATATTTTACATATGTATGTATTTTCTTGTTAGTGAAGGGCAATGCTTAATAATGAGACTACTGACCATACCCGTGGAAAATAAAAGTGTATTATATTTATTAGTTACTTTTCTGTAAATGCAGTTCCCATGTAAGATAGCTCCTTATGAACTACAAATATTGCGGTGTATGAACACAATGTCTTACTTTTGTTTTTTCTTTCTTTCTATTTCTCTTCTCTGTCTTTTTGGGCAATCCCTGGAGAGCTCAGTATTAGTTCCCTTTACCAAATAATAATTCAAATGAAAACAAACATTTAATATTTTTACACTATTATATTTTAATATATTGGTGCAAAAATCAATATTATTCTATTGGATTTTTCCCTTAGTACTCATTGTAATTTCCTATGACATGGTTCATGCAAAAATAATGTTTAATCAAAAATTTTAAAAAGCAATATATCTGATATTGCCCCTTTAGATTCACTCTTAGGAAAAGTACAAAGTTATTAGTTTACTTAGAACTGTTGTTAATTTCAGAATATGAATCTTTCACTGTGTTCTAAATGAAATATCAGTTCATGGTTACTAATTAAAGTATAATTCTACTCTGAAACATAAAAGGAGATGCCTATTATTGAACAAATGTGCTCCTTTTGTGCAGATAGTATGTGTATTAGTTCTTCCTACTTTTATCCTCCCTACCCTAGCCCTTTTTTGCATTTGGCCTCTGTGGGTTCTTTTTGATGCCTTTCTTAGGCATTTTGAGGATGGTGTGAGCTGAGGGATCATGACAATATAGTGCTGAGCACTCTGGCAACTAGCCAGAAGCCAGGTTGAATGTATCAGCTAACAGGAATTATTGAAAGGAAAAGAAAAAATAATAATATGGGATATCTTGTAATTAAAGACTGTACCATAATTCATATGAACAAGAGGGCTGAATTAAGGTTGCACAGACAACCTTAATTCTGACCTTTCCTAACTTTTGACTGCTTGACTTTGCAACCATAACATTCTTTTAACTAAGTGTATCTTACAGAGACTGATGGTATGTGGGCTGGCAGATCATCCACTGTCAAAATGGTAGTTGTTAGAATAGTGGGGAGAACAGGGAAGTAAGCTCCTAACTATTTAATAAAGTCTTCATTGGGAGTCTTATCATCCTGTGAAGTCTGTACTTTAGGGATCTGAGTGGAGCTTTTAGAGATGAGAGAGTGGGATGGAGTTCCTTCCTTCCTTCATAAAGGCAAATCATACTAAATGTAAAACTCCCTAAGCTTTTAAAGTAGCCCCAGCACCTTTGCTCTAAAGAAATTCCATCATTATAGGTCTTCTCTGGAGGCACTGGTCAGGTTTATAATGAAAATACCTTACATATTCATTCCAGCCTCAAGGATCCCAAAGCACTTTTATATGTGTACACACGTGTTCAGTGCATAAAAATAACACACAAGAGTTAGGAAAAGGAAGTGAAGAATACTGAATACAATAGAAACTGCAAGGGCAGAATAAACAAACATCATACAGTTATCAAGATTGGAATCTGGCCAAAACACCAATGGCAATTCTTGCAAGAAATGCCCACAGGATCTTTAATGAGATGTGATCAAGAATCATTTTACATCCTGGCCAAAAACATGCTGCCTCCAGTAGTACAGTGCCTCCCTAACATAAAGGTTTTTTTATTTTGCATTACCGATTTAAAGTTTGCACACTAACTTGTAGCCGTGGGTGATGAGTCTTTAGATGAAAATTCTATTTGCATCTTTCATATCAGACTCAGCATGCATATAACCAGTAAGGAATACCAATCTGCCATCTCTGCTTGTCATTACAGAAATCCCTTGCTAACCTGGGGTGAAGAAGGTAGCACTTTCAAGAGTTATTGCAATTAACATTTCACTGCTGGAGAGAGTATTTAAATCATGTTTGATTACAAGCTTTCAGACTTTCTAGGTTCTAATGGCATATTTGCCTATGTAAGCTTTTTGGGGCAGGGACTGTGTCTTCTGTCAACCTAGCTGTGTCTATACCAGGCGTTAGGTCAGCATAGGTATGGAGCTCAGGAGAGTGGATTTTTCACACTCCTGAGCACTGTAGCTATGTCGACCTGAGTTTTAAGTGTAGACCAGGCCTCAAACATATATAACTTTAAGCATGGGAATAGTTCCACTGAAGAAAATTGAATGACTACTGTGCTTAAAATCAAATACGTGCTTGTTTGTATGATCAAGGCCTGTAGGTCTTTTTATTGTTGATGACTCATTGTTTAATCCTTTATCTCTCTTGAAAGAATGGCAGCTAAAAAAAGCCCCTAGGTGCATTGGCTTGCTTGGCAAAAATGAGATCAGGCATCATATTCTCACTTCTGCTGCAATTTCCCACTAAAACCTTCACCAGCTCACCAGGTTGGTCCCTCATTTCTGTCAAACAAAGAAAAACAAATAACAAAAGAAAAATGCAAAAAGGGAAAACTAAAATTAGATTTAAAAAATTCTTTAAATTTTAATGATGAATAACATACCTGACAGTATTCCTCTAATTGCTAGGTATCTATAAAATAACCTGGGCTTGATCCTGCAAACACTTATTGATTGCTAGGCATAGTGCTATACGTAGTAGAAGAGTTTGCACAACTGGGCATTTGGACTGAAAGTCATTCTTTGGCTTCAAATGGAACCAACCCAAAATGAGCTTAAATATAAGAAAGAGAATGTAATGTTTTAATAATCCATTGCGATCGTGTGCATGTCTACTGAAGATACTGAATATTGGGAAACAGTCCTCTGAATGAAAATCCTTAGCAATGCATCTGGAGAGTTCATGCTTCAAACTCTCATGCATTAATTTGGACTAAGATTCATGCTTAAAGGACAATTGTAATTGTTGTGTGCTTTGGTACAAATAGCCTACATATAGAAACACTAAGCTCATTGTGCACTCTGTACATTTACTTTGTGGTTTGATTGGGACAGACCTATATTTTCCTTTCTAGAATATAGAGAGTACTAACCTGAATCATACCTGAGCCTCAGTAGGGACTTTCTGTTTAGATCAAATCTGTCTTATCTACTTCCTCACTCTTCCTAGTTATGCTCAATAACTCCTGGATGAGTTACTTTTGCCTCAGTTATAGCTCTCCTGAACAGCATTTCCACTTACACACACAGTACCCCTAAAAATGGGTAAGATGTTTCTAACTCCTCAGATGCATCTGCAAGAGAAGGTAGAACCATATTGGACCCTGTCCCTCATAAGCAGTATGTCTTTCAGGAGCCTCCTCAGCATTTGGGAGGGATAAGGCCTAACATCTTAGGCCTGGTCCCCACTAACCCCCCCACTTCGGACTAAGGTACGCAAATTCAGCTACGTTATTCATGTAGCTGAATTCGAAGTACCTTAGTCCGAACTTACCGCGGGTCCAGACGCGGCAGGGCGGCTCCCCCGTCGATGCCGCGTAGTCCTCTCGCCGAGATGGAGTACCGGCGTCGACGGCGAGCACTTCCGGGATCGATCCCAGAACATCGATTGCCGGCCGCCGGACCCTCCGGTAAGTGTAGACGTACCCATAGTCTAAAAATAAATAGACTGTCTCATTATTAGTGCAAGTTATTTTTTAACCAGAAAAAGAGTTTTATACATTTGCTTAGCACTTTTGGAAAATAATTAGGGCTGTCAATTAATCGCAGTGAACCATTTGTATATTGCACTTTTGTGATAAAGAGATTGCACTACAGTATTTGTATTAGGTGAATTGAAAAATACTATTTCTTTTGTTTTTTACAGTGCAAATATTTGTAATCAAAATAAATATAAAGTAAGCACTGTACACTTTATATTCCATGTTGTAATTGAAATCAATATATTTGAAAATGTAGAAAACATTCAAAAATATTTTTTAAAATGGATTCTATTATTAATAGCACGATTAATTGCGATTAATTTTTTTAATCACTTGACATCCCTAAAAATGATTTCAATGTTTAGCCTTTTATTCTAGTTCCTCACGGGAATAATTTAGGCCTGATCTTCACTTAAAACTTGGGTTGACGTAGCTACGGTACAGAGAGGTGTGGATTTTTCACACCCCTGAGTGCTGTACCTATGGTGATATAACCCCCATGTAGACCTAGCCAAATCAAAGGAAGAACTCCTTCCGGAGATGTAGGATACGTCTACACTTACAGAGTTATGCCACTATAATCCTCATAGTGTAAACGTGCCCTTAGTTCCTTTACTGTGGCCTAGATTTTGCCATGCTCACTCTTGTTGAGTAACACCATCCCCCTTCAAATACTACCACTGAAATCACTGGAACTGCTTGCAGAGTGTGGTATTACCCATTGTAAGAAAGGGTGACACACTCTGCCTTATATTAGCGTGGGGCATTGAGATTTAACAAACATAGGGAAAACAGATAGAAACACAGTAAATTCATGGTGCAAATTAATGATTAGATATGAAACAAAACTGAAATTCACTGAAGAGTTGCTGACATCTCATGGAATACACAGTACTAAAAATAAGAGTTTCCCCTTATTTTTTTATTTAAAGAAAGCAGAATTTTTGTTTCTGTCTGCTCAGTTACTTCTTCCTTTATTTAATATTATAATCTTTCATTTGTGATATCACAAATAAAAGTGCTGCTGTGGAGACAGCCATGATGTGACCAATGGATTTAAGGTGAAATCCTGTTCCTAGCTTCTGTCTTGCAGGGATGATGTCCAATGAGTGTGTCCTCACTGACTTACACAGGAATAGGGTTGGGACCTGTGACTTCAGGTGAATTATAAGCAGCAACTAGGGTGACCAGACAGCAAATGTGAAAAATCAGGACGGGGGTGGGGGATAATAGGAGGCTATATAAGAAAAAGACCCCAAAATCGGTACTGTCCCTATAAAATCGGGACATCTGGTCACCCTAGCAGCAGCAACAGTGTATCAACTCATAAAAAAAAAAGCTTCTGAATTCATGCAAATACCCTGAGTAATTAAAAACTTTCTCCTCTTGAGTTTTGCTGAATAAGACATTCTAGAAGGGCACAAACTATCACCGGGCAACTTTAACTCTGTGTCAACAAAGTTTTTTGCCATTCAATTATACTGATCTTGATCCTGCATTCCTTGCATACTCAAAACTCCCATGAAAGGAAGGCAAGTCCATAGCAGTTTGGGGTATGTAAAGAACACAGAACCAGGCCTTAGAGTTTACATGAAATGTAACAGTTCCTTAATAACAATCTGAAACTGATTTTTGCCAAGAAACCAGTTCTTCAAGTGAAACTTGGCTATTGAACAATTGTGAATGAAAAAGCTCCAAACATTTTCCCATCTGCTTTTCTAGATGCTTAAATGACAATAACAAATCTAAATGGGAATGGAAATGTTATTTAATACAGTGCTGAAGTGTACAACCAACATTTTAGGAATTGTTAGGTGAAACTTCTTTTTTTACCCCAAAATAATTTTCCTTGCTTTTTTTCCACTAATGCAGAACTGAGACATGTCTCCATCACCATCACAATTGTCTCCTGTCCCTCATTACATGATATATCTGGTGGAAGGACAGCCTGAATGAGTGGTTTGAAGATTTCCACTGAGCCTGACTGTTCCTTAGTATTTATAACTAGGCTATTAAGGTTCCCCATCTAGTCTACTGTGTCCCATTCGTACCAAATGAACTTGCTGGGGCTGTGTATCACAATTGGCACACACAAAATGGATTTTGTATGTCCTTGTGACAGGGTGAATGAACTCAATATTACTGTTTGTCTTTGACCCGAATAAGACTTCCCCAGCTCTGCTGTTTAAGTTAGTCATTCCAGAGTGCCCTTCATGTATCCTTTTCAACATTGGCTTCCAATCAATGTGGGAACTCCTATTTTTTAATCTTTCATGAGTATGCCCAAAATTGCTGAAAGTTCATTGTATATTGGGAACACACAGGTCAGAAGTGTTGATTCTTCCATCCACTACAAACAGCTTGTAATGTTTTTCCATCCTTAGCTATTCCCTCCTTCTATCTCATCCTATACATCTGGTGACTCAAAACATGATGCTTTTCTCACGTTCACGTGCACTACCTGATTATAACAGATTATTTTAGAAACTATCCAGAAAGAGTGATACTTGCAGTTACCATAATATCAGCTGAAGTCAGGCACGTTAAAAGCATGTTTGCAAGTCGTGGATCCCGAAGGCCTGCAATAATTGATTCTAGCTCCCTAAGCTACTATTTGCTCTCCCTGAGCCTTTTTCTAGCTCTCTGAATCACCCTCTCATCTTTTTCTCTTATGTGTTTGAGTTTTTCAAATCAGCTCGCTGTTTGTTTCCCATGTGTGGCATGCAGAGCAATCAATGAGTATTGCTGGGTGCTTGACTGGTTTAACTGTGCCTCCTGTCTGAACCATGCACCAGGCATATCTAACTCAGGAGCACCTGACAGAATGTGTCTGGGCTGCTGAATGCTTTTGAAAATGTCATTTTAGTGCTCAGCTCCTCAGCCAGACCCTGACACTGCCATTTTGAAGGGCTTAGCACCTAAATCACTCCGAGAACTTAAGTACATCTGCAAACCAGTTCTGAAAAGCTGCAGAATGCCTACACATGTGCTGGGCCCTATTTGGAGCATGCAACAGGGTACTTGACTGTGCGAACATTCACCAATAGTGTGTGAAGCAGAAAAACCAAACTCAAAGATCAGGCTCATTGTTTTCACAGTCATTTCCCATAAAATGTCTCTAAAATATTTTCCTAATGAAAAGAAAAAAATGCTTGAATCTCCCCCCCACCGGAAGTCTTAACAAGAGAGTGGATATCAGCTGACAGTGCATCACATTTGTTAAACATAAGTTATTCTTGGCCTCGCCTGATGCTGAAAGCAACCAAAACAAATCAGCTCCAGAAAAACTGCTTTTCTGACTTTTTGCCTTTGCTCTTTCTGCTTCTGAGCCGATTGTTGTTGATTGATGCCAACCTCTACATTGCTTAATAGTAATTCTCATTAGTGTGCTGCTTTACATACTTTATATCATCTTAATACCAAGAGCCAAAACTTGCTATGATTGGGGAGACAAGGAGATCTAGGGCTAATACTCCTTAGCTAGGACAATGTATAGTACATTAGCACAGGGGCATTGCTCACCTGTCTTCCCCTGCTGTTGGCTGCAGGTTTACTGCCATTTCCCATGCAAAGTGGGGATCTTCTGCTCCATACTACATCTTCTGGTTTTTCCTACACTAGATTTTTTTTGAGTCTCTGTTACTGCTTTGAACACATATGTTGCTTTTAGTTCTTTTCCACTAATTTGATGAATTCCAACATTCCAGTGCATGACTGGATCCAGTCACCCTCTGGGGCTAATATCATTAACCTTGCTTTGTATGTTTTCCTGTGCAGCAGCCAGCAGTATGTACTGAGTGTTCCATGTCTTTTGTATGGCTGTCCACATTAACATGCATTATATCAAAATAAACTGAATTTTGTTTACCATGTTTCAGATGCCTGAGCAGATGAATGGTACTCTAAGAATACATGTTCAACCTTGCATATTCACAGTCTATTTAACATTGGCCAAACTTCTCACAAAGGCTTTCAGATACCATCTGTTGTCACATGATTGTGTGTGCCAGGTCCTTATAAGAAATGTATTTGATCACCCAGCTTTTAATTGCTTCTTTAGAAATGGTAGAATGACTAAGGTACTAGCAGGTTTCAGATAAAAGGAATTACGTGTATATCAAGTCTGGTAAAATAAAATGGCATTCTAAACATATTTCCACACATCCTGGCCACTAATGGGCCACTCTGCACCCCGATCATCGGAGTGGCCAGATTTCCCATTTCTATGGACTTAGTCCAGAGTTGTTCAGACTGTGACTAGCTGACTCAACTATGTTTTAACAAACATCTTAACAAAAAATCTTACCTAACATTTTCCTACAGTTGTGCCAGTGCTAAACACCATCAGCCCTAGTGTCTGCCATTGGTCCATCATATTGTCTCTGAAATAAAGAGATGTGCTCAGTGCTGATGCAGTGCTGCATCCAGAAAGGCCAATTCAGGGCAGGCACATTAGGCAGAAGCTGTGAAGGTGTAACAATGTTACCAGCTGTCATGATTTTATCATGAGTCTCATGATATTTGGGGTTCTCTCTGAAGTTCCAGCACATGGAGTCATGTGATTATCTCAGCTTTCATTTACAAAAATGTCTGGAGTTTGTGGTTGCAGAGGAAAGCTTGAAAACATGACCCCTAAAGGCTCAAAACTCAAGAGGCAAATAAAAAGAAACAAAAATTTAATCTTTTAAAAAAAAATTTAAGCCAATCTCATGATTTTGGGGGCTTCACTCATGCTGCTTGAGCCCTTGGGGTTGGCACTACTGTGCAAAGTACAACCCAAAGAAAAAACTGGTAATGTACCTTTCTGAGTTTTTTTTAAAGTACACCTCTACCTCGATATAACGCTACCTGATATAACACGAATTTTAATATAACACGGTAAAGCAGTGCTCCGGGGGGAGTGGGGGGTGGGGGCGGGGCTGTGCACGCCGGAGGATCAAAGCAAGTTCGATAGAACGCGGTTTCACCTATAACGTGGTAAGATTTTTTGGCTCCCGAGGACAGCATTATATCGAGGTAGAGGTGTAGTACTGGGGAAAGAGAAGAAACATTGTGGGAGAGAGAGGAAAAGAACATATAAAATATTCAGAATGAGACCAGAGTTACTTTCTACTTGCCTCACAAAAACCCAAGTGTACTTGTTCTGCTATGGTACACAGAAAATCAAGTCAGAGTTAATTATTTATTGATTTTAATTAAAATGGCCACTATACCTATAGCAAATATAAACAACTGCGTGTGTTGTCTGTCATGTGAACCCAACTGAATCATTATTACTTTTGCATGGATTGAGTACTAAAATGAAACATTTGCAAAGTAAGAGAAGCTTTCTTGGGATAGTTAAACAAGGCAATAAAATAAAGAAAGGTAGACATAGTGTTTGATAGTCACAAAGAAATGTATAGCAGTGTACCACTTGCACTTTGTAAATGTTTATCTTGTTTACTCCCTTTACCTTAGGTCAGTGGTCCGAAAAGTTTTCCATACCAGGACCCTCTTCCCATGTAGCCAGGAGCTAGTTAGGACCCACACCCATTTGACAATATGGGAAAGACAGCATAGTTGCTACCATGTGACACCTGAGGTCATGATCACCTGATTTAACTAAATATCTAGAGGGGCTGCCATTATATGTCATGATATGAAAATAGCAATTTATGAAGTCATTCACATCCATAAAGATGTACTTCACAAATGTTAATGTTGAAGATGATGGAAAAATGTGTTTACATCAGCGTACCCTTTTTAGTCCATGCATGAGTAATACAGAACAGTACTACACTATGTAAGATGCACTAGAATCATGTATATCACTTTAAAATGGTACCACTTGCCTCCAATTACAAAAAAGTAAAGGCGGCTTATGCTGATAAACACTGTCAATTCTGTGTTTTCTTCTTCTCCTGGCTTGTGCACTTACAACATGATGTAACAACTGCCCTTATTGAACATTCATGTTTTATTATGACCTTCTTTAGGCTGGTGAGTTAGAATGGGCTGTCTGAGTGAGCACATGTAACTGAATGTTCTTTCAGTGTGGAAACTTATATCAGCCCTGCTGAGGGAATCGCAGCTCCACCTGCTGACTTTATGTCTGCCTGCTCTGAAAGAATGAAATGCATAAATAAGTCACATGGCAGTAGTTTCTAGTATTATTTCTCAATGGAAGCATGGTTTTCTAAATATTGATCAGATTTGTGCCTAATTCTTCGTTGAGAGAGAAACCTGCAATTCCTATTAATTTCATTGGGAGTTTTCTATATGTCTCTGAGGATGGAATTTGTTTACATTTTGCTTTCCATTTGACAAGACCAGTGTCGGCAACGTTTGGCACGCGGCTCGCCAAGGTAAGCACTGGTGGGCCGGGCCAGTTTATTTACCTGCTGACGCGGCAGGTTCGGCCGATAGCAGCCCCCACTTGCCGCAGTTCGCCGTCCTGGGCCAATGGGTGCGGCGAGAAGCAACGCCAGCGAGCCATTTGCTGGCCGTGGCTTCCCGCCGCCCCCATTGGCCCGGGACGGCGAACCGCGGCAAGTGGGGGCTGCTATCAGCCGAACCTGCCGCATCAGAAGGTAAATAAACTGGCCCGGCCCGCCAGGGTGCTTACCCTGG